>NC_056732.1:163785784-163857423 GCF_019279795.1 Protopterus annectens | reverse complement strand
CCAGTCCTGACTCCTTCAACATGAACAGCTGACAGTAATAGTCCAGTCCTGACTTCCTTCACCAGAGGAACAGCTGACAGTAATAGTCCAGTCCTGACTTCTCTCACCAGGAACAGCTGACAGTAATAGTCCAGTCCTGACTCCTCTCACCAGGAACAGCTGACAGTAATAGTCCAGTCCTGACTTCTCTCACCAGAGGAACAGCTGACAGTAATAGTGCATTCCTGACTCCTCTCACATGGAACAGCTGACAGTAATAGTCCAGTCCTGACGTCTCTCACCAGGAACAGCTGACAGTAATAGTCCAGTCCTGACTCCTCTCAACAGGAACAGCTGACAGTAATAGTCCAGTCCTGACTTCTCTCATTAGGAGCAGCTGACAGTAACAGTCCAGTCCTGACTCCTTTCATCAGGAGCAGCTGACAGTAACAGTCCAGTCCTGACTTTTCTCACCTGGAACAGCTGACAGTAACAGTCCAGTCTTGACTTTTCTCACCTGGAACAGCTGACAGTAATAGTCCAGTCCTAACTCCTCTCACCAGGAACAGCTGACAGTAATAGTCCAGTCTTGACTTCTCAACAGGAACAGCTGACAGTAATAGTCCAGTCCTGACTTCTCTCACCAGAGGAACAGCTGACAATAATAGTCCAGTCCTGACTCCTCTCACCAGGAACAGCTGACAGTAATAGTCCAGTCCTGACTCCTCTCACCAGGAACAGCTGACAGTAATAGTCCAGTCCTGACTCCTCTCACCAGGAACAGCTGACAGTAATATTCCAGTCCTGACTCCTCTCACCAGGAACAGCTGACAGTAATAGTCCAGTCTTGACTCCTCTCAACAGGAACAGCTGACAATAATAGTCCAGTCCTGACTTCTGTCACCAGAAGAACAGCTGACAGTAATAGTCCAGTCCTGACGTCTCTCACCAGGAACAGCTGACAGTAATAGTCCAGTCCTGACTCCTCTCACCAGGAACAGCTTATAACAATAGTCCATTCCTGATAAGAAGGTCTCAGAGCTCACTTCAGGAGGAGCAGTTTGAACCCTGATGTAAAAAGCGTTTTGGTAGTAGGCTTTCTTCCTCATTCATTATCTTTTGTGTGTTGTCCAATTTTGTACAGTGGCGCCCAGCTCAGCATCTTTTGTTTAACTGTATGCATCTTTTCTTTTTTTTTAATTAGGCAAGCCTTTCTTATTCTCCTTTTCAATAGTACTAGAAAGTAGGTCAGATTTTCAAAAGTAGGCTGGAAGAGGTGGTTAAAGCTGTAAGTACTGAAATATGCAATAAGTGGGAAGGAAGATAAGATATAAAACAGTGGGTAGCTGATGTTTTATCATTCTAAGGGAAGTACCCTCACAATATGATCATCTAATGCTCATCAGTACAAAGAGATGAGATAATACTGAAAGGAGCTTTTAAAATCATATTTATATAAGGGGTGGCCAACTCAAAAGAGCACAACAGGGACAGGGTAGATAGGGTGGAAGCAATTCAAAATAGTCACAGAGCAGTACTCACAGCACATTGGCAGCTCCCAGCGAATATCTCAAGGATTCATTAATGTGCTACCGCATTGAGTCAAGGGCTGCGGTAATAAGGTCCTGTTTCCATAATATGGTACTTTGTGATTCATAAACACATTAATTGCAATGAGGAAAGGCCTAATTTTCAGCTAGTTTGCATGTCTATGAATTGCAGTTAACTACCATGAACTGCAGATCAGCAGTTCCTGTGGAAGTTAACTATGACAGCTACATTGTGTAAGCACAGACACCGCTGCCCTTCAGTCACTCTCCCACATACACACGCACTCAGTCAAACACACACACACACACACACACACACACACACACACACACACACACACACACACACACACACACACACACACACACACACACACACACAACTATCCTACTGCTATCTCCTAGGCAGACTTACATTCGCATATACACTAACACATGCAGCCCTCACATACACTTACACACACACTTCCTAATCCTGGCTTATCACTAAATTCCCCAGCACTTACCTCTACTGCAGTGGATGAAGATGGCCAAAAGAACATGTTCACTACTGCAACATAGAAGGAGTGGTCAGGCTAATCTATATGTTTGACAGATTTTATGAATCACTCTGCATGTAGATGCCTTCAAGGATGCAGTTCTGGAGGAAGAACAAATGGCTAATTACTATATGCCTCTTTCCCGACTGCCTTCCTAGCATCTAGCACGGCTGCAGAGACAGACCACTACTGTGCTGCATGTTTTCATGCAAACGCAGTCATGGAAGGGCTAGCTATGAACTCAAAAAGTTATGTGTACACCTTGAGGTAACCTTTATAAATTCTCCCAAATCCTAACCTGCATAGCCGGCCTTAGGCATAGGCCAACTAGGCAGCTGCCTAGGGCACCACTCTAGCAGGGGTGCTTTTCTAGTATTTGTTTGGTATTGGTAGACCAGGATGGGGGCACCGGGTAGTGTGATGGGGGGGGGGGGTGCTGTGGAGCTCTTTTGCCTAGGGCACCAGTTGGCCTAAGGCTGCTCCTGCTAACCTGTTTTGCTTACCTTAAATAAAAATATTTCTCAGCTCCTCACATAATTCTGACAGATGTAATCTCTTTGCCGTGAAAGAATGCAACACAAATGTTGCCTTCAATAAAGTTCTTTTTTAAATTCCAAGAAAAGAATTAAAGGAAAACAAACAAAATAGTAAAACAGACCGCAATAAAACAAGATGAAAAGATAAGAAGTAAAGCAGGTATTGCAAACCAAAAATCAAGAAATCCCTAATAGTCACATGGGAGCAGTCACAGAGCACTGGAACCTCACGGATAGCAGTGGTTGCATAAAAGTTAACAAAGTAACTATAATGTTATTTTCAAGTAGTAGCACAGTGCCTTATGTATAATAGTTTTAAAAGTGAAAACTACAATATACTAATGTACAAATGGTCCAGTACTGCAACAAAATGCTTAATGCCTTGAAATGAAATCATTTACTACTAATGTTTTTAAGAAGTGTATCCTTTCTTGGCTTTATGTGTAGCGTTCAAACTCCAGAAGTATAACCTATGTAAATGCATAATAGAACATTGTTTAAGACCACATGTTAAATCATACAGAAATTATATTTTGCTGCAAGCACTGCTCTTTTTATTAAGGTTAACTTTCATTTCAGATAGGTAACAAAAATTTAGTTTGATATGAAAGTAAGTTCAAACTTTAAAATTCCTAAACTGCCTTTTTGTCTGTAGTAACCCACTTCAACTCAGCACACACTGAGGATCAACTGACATTTTTACAGACATCTGGAAAGTATCTAGGGAGTTTTTGGTATATCTTCACCTAAATAACTGTGTTTCCCCATATTTAGGTTATTATAAAGCATTGTTGCCAAAATGTGTTTAGTCACGCTTCCTGTTTCCTTCACACTGAAGGAATGGAATGTTGCTCATGGATTGTTTTCACTGGAGGCTGTCTTTTCTAAATTCTGCTAAGTTCTCCTAGACGGAATGACAATTTCACAGTATTCTCTATACCAGGTGTAACACAGGCCTTTCTGACAGTTTGAGGCTTGGTTAAATACAGCACTGTGAGTCTGTGATACATGTATCTCAGGTTAGGGAGAGCAAAGTCAAAACTACAATACTAATATAATCATTGTTCGATAAAAAGCAGTAGTGTACTGGAGGTTTGATGGTTACTTTTCCAATTATGTTTTGAGTATGAAAATATAGTTTCTTCAGCAGAGGTCACTGAAGAGGAAATAACTCTTTCCTAGAGGTGCAGTAACCTCAGAGCTGATTCTGGTAGTAGAGAGCATGCTGGCTGTGGGGACTTTGCCACTACAGAAAGTTTTTTAATTCGGCTCATAACTTCTACACATCTTTGCAGGTGAACTTGTAAAACCTGAGTTTTGTCACCATGATATAACCTTCAATGGTCAGTAATCCTATGGCAGGATTCAGAGATATGGTATGCATTGTGTTAGGACATGGGCAAGGGCACTAAGGACATCTGTGCACAGTTCACAGAAAAAAACACACCAAGGATGCAAAAGGGATATTCATTTAAAAGCTCTCTTGTGCTCGCCCTCTCTTTCCTTATATATCTACAGACACATCTCTTCCTCCCTCTGTGTGTGCGCGCGCGCGCACACACACACACACACACACACACACACACACACACGCGCACGCACACACACACACGCACACACACACACACACACACACACACACACACACACACACACACACACACACACACACACACACACACACACATACACACACACACACACACACACACACCAAAATTTAAGTGGTTTGAATTCTGGTGATGCCAAGGGTTGTGTCACCTTCCCCCTAAATCTAGTAGTTTTTAAAAGTTCAGACTGAGAAAACCTGAACATTTGCAGGCCTTATGCAAATTTTAACAAAGTAGAAACTGTAGACTTTCACGTAGTTAAGGACTGCTACCTTTTTTCAATATTTTTAAAATAAAGATGACAAACACTCGTGATAAATTTGGAAGGGATATATATATATATATATATATATATATATATATATATATATATATATATATATATATATATATATAAAATGTGTGTGTGTGTCTCTCTCTCTCTGTATATATATATATATATATATATATATATATATATATATATATATATATATATATATGGGTCTACTTTCATACACAACGTCGAATCACCGACACACATCCCGACCCCAAACAACCGACAACACACCACACCGACACCGCAACATACCGAACAACAAAACACCGACACAAAATACGCCAAATACACAAGCACACAACAACACATCCACTAACCTAAACCTAAACCCTAACCCTAACGTCCGACACTATCGCACTTCACCGACCTGCACCCTAACCCTAACTCACTTACCCACCCCTAACCCAAGCACCGACACCATCGCACACTTCACCTACCTGCACCCTAACCCTAACTCACTTACCCACCCCTAACCCAAGCACCGACACCATCGCACACTTCACCTACCTGCACCCTAACCCTAACTCACTTACCCACCCCTAACCCAAGCACCGACACCATCGCACACTTCACCTACCTGCACCCTAACCCTAACTCACTTACCCACCCCTAACCCAAGCACCGACACCATCGCACACTTCACCTACCTGCACCCTAACCCTAACTCACTTAACCCGTCCCAAAACTACAGTCCCTCACTATCACACACTTACCTAACCCGAACCCTACCTCCGACACAAACACACACTCACCTGTCCCACAGCCTAACCCGACATCCCACAATTTCGCACACTTACCTGACCGCTCCTAACTCCGTCACTGTCGCACACTCATCATGTAACGATCGCACATTTCCCTTGTCGGTCTTTCCGCTGTCGGCGAATCTCCCTGTCGGTGAACCTACCTGTCGGTCGTTTAGTCTCCTCTTCCCGCGTGTCGGCGAATCGTCGGTTCGGTCTCCCGAAGTAGACCCATATATATATATATATATATGTGTGTGTGTGTGTGTGTGTGTATTAGTATCAGTGGTGCAACAAGAGTAGCATACCCATCTTTGGTGCAGAAGGCTGCGGGTTGTATTCCCATACCAGATAGATCAATTACTTACTCTGATGTGCAGTATAAGGGGGGGGGGGTGCTACACTCCTGAGTGTGTTGTCCTTCGGATGAGATGTTAAACTGAGATCCTATCAGCCTGAGTTGGTGGTAGCTCATATGGATGTAAACCCTCTCATGGTACCATTAAAAAGGTAGAGGAAGTTCCTCAATGCCCCAGCCAAATTTCCCCTAGTAACTTTCACCTTGAGTCTCTGGTGAAAAAAGGCTGCTAGTATTGTGGGACAAACATGATCAGCAAAGGATTAAACAAAATGTATGTGTTTTGATATATATATTTATTTTATTTTTCATAGTTTCATAGTTTCATAGTATAGTACTAGGCTATCTGCCCTGGGGCATTTGTAAGCCTAGCCATAGTGATGTGGCTTTTGCCACCCCATGAAATGGTACAAAAATGTACAGAATAAGTTTAGAATACTGTGCCTCTGTCTATTAGTGACACAATGAAGGTCCCCTTATATAATAGAATTAGTTTACTGTGCCCCTGTCTAGCAGTGACACAGATGTGACCCCTGGGGTAAACTTACGATCTCCCATCCACTCATCAAGATTTCTCTAGAAGAGAGTCAGTGAGGGGCTCTGCCTAATACGAACTGGGATCTTGTTCCAAAGCATGGGAAGCCTCTGGGTTATGAATCTATCCCTCCAGCATGTCCTATTCATACTTGTGCCGAGGTTTAAGTCTTTAGCTCTCGTGGTCCTGATGGATTTGGATTTTTTGAGGTGGAGCATGTCCATCAGATCCTGATTTGACATGGCCTTGTACGTCAGGCAGAGATCACCTCTGAGCAGGCGGTATGCTACTGAATAGAGCTGAAGTTTCTTTAGTCTGGCAGAATAAGACATATGTTGGAGACCCTTGATCCTCTTGGTGAGGTACTTTTGTGGTCTCTCCAGCTGTTGCAAATGCCGGGTGAGGTACATACCAAATGGGGCATTGTACTCAATCATGGGTCTGATGAGGGAGGAATATAGGGGTACAATGACATCCTTGGATCTGGATGTGAATCCCTTCATGATGAGGTGTGCAAGGTAGAATGTTTTTCTCACCACTTTGGCAACGTGGGTGTCAAATGAGAGGTCGCTATCGACTTGCGTCCCTAGGTCTCTGATTACTTTTTCTGTACTCAGTGGGTTGCTGTCTATGTGATAATTTGTGGGTACTTTGTTTTTCCCAAAGGGGATGACTATACATTTTTTGGCATTTAGTTTAAGGCCGTGACTCCGGCACCAGTTGTCCGTTTCTGTGAGGCCTTTTTGTAGGATGTGTGTGTCCGCTGATGTATCGACTATGGCGCCTAGTTTGCAGTCATCTGCGAACTTTGTCAGCCACAGCCCTCCCATGTTTGCTTTAACATCTGAGAAGTAAATGCCGAACAAGAGGGGTCCCAGGACAGATCCCTGTGGGACACCACTTGTGACTGGCTTTGAGTCTGACATTGCTCCAGCGATTTTAACTTTATGGGTTCTGTCCTTTAGCCAGTTTGCAACCCATCTAGTGACATAAGGGTTTACTTTTAAGCTGTTGAGCTTATCTATGATGCCTGAGTGGGGTATTGTGTCAAAGGCCTTAGCCAAGTCCAGGTATGCTGTATGGACTGCTTTGCCCTCATCAATGGCTCTAGTGACTGTTTTGAAAAAGTCAACCAGGTTTAAAAGGCAGGATCTGCCCTTTACAAAGCCGAACTGGGTGGGGTCAAGTGTCTGTAGGTCCCCTATGTCTCTGTTTATGAGTTCCATAATGATTCTTTCCATAGCTTTGCAGACCAGGCTGGTTAAGCTTATGGGGTGGTAGTTTCCAGGGTCTGTAGAGGCACCCCTTGTGGAGTGGGACCACTGTTGCTGTACGCCAGTGTTCAGGTACATATCCCAAGTAAGGCTAAGGTTAAATAACATTTTATGTGTGGGTTTAGCTCCTCTGGAGTTCACGTAACACGCAACCCGGGATACCGTCAGGTCCCATTGATGCTGTGTTTTTTGCTTTGTTTAGGGCGGTTCTCACTTGGACATCTGAGATGACAGGGAGATTACATTCAGCTGGGATAAGTATTTCTTCTTTTGGGGGTGAAGGAGGAGAAATTTGCACTGAACCTGTCAGCCAGAATGTTGGCAATATCTGTGGGTTCAGTGTATTTTTTGTTGTTTTGAACCAGCTCTGAGCATATCTGAGGGTTTCCCCTAGGTTTCTAACATAGCTGAAGAAGGCTTTGTGGTTATCTTTAGTGTCCTTAGCGATTTTTCTCTCAAAGTTGGCCTTGGATGTTTTTATGAGAGAACGTAGTTTTCTGCTAATGTTGATCAGAGATGTCTTCCCTTCATGGGATTTTGCTCTGACGTGCAGTAGCTTCCTTCTTTTGTTATACAATTTGTTTATGGCTGAGGTCCACCAGACAGGACGCTTACCTTTGGTGGAGAGGGACTTGGATTTGTTTGGGATTGTATGATCCATGCATTCTTGGAGATGTCCATAGAAAGCATTTGTGAAGGATTCGGCATTGTGGGATGTGGTATCCACTGGCACAGTGGGCTTAAAGGATACCATCTCAGTCTTAAGAAGAGTGAAGTCTGCTTTTGAGAAGTTTTTCACTGTGGTCTTTTGTGGGGGTGGAGGTGGGATATGTATATCCAGGGTGATTAGTTTGTGGTCAGATCTCACTAGTGAGGGGTATACTTCCGGTGTGGAGCATTTTGTCCCCATGTTTGTGATGATCAGGTCTAGTATATTATCTCCCCTAGTGGGAGAGGTGACCAGTTGTTCCAGTGCATTTGAATTTATGAATTCCAGGAACCTTTGGGCTAGGGTATTAGGGCTAGAATAATGTACCCAATCTATGTTTGGGTAGTTGAAGTCTCCCAGTATGATGGTATTTTGTGATACATTCATATCCTCCAATGTCTTCAGGAAGGCTGAGTGGGGTTCTTGAGATTGGGAGGGTGGTCTGTAACATGCTACCAGTTGTATAGCAGTTTTGCCTATGGTTAGTTGCACCTGTATGGTCTCTGATGCTTCATGTGTTGCTACTAACCTGGAGGTGTGGGTGTCCTTGATGAATATGGACACTCCCCCTCCCTTTGTGGCTCGGCCTGGGTTTTGGGGCCGAAAAGCATGATACGAGGTATAGCCTGGTAGCGCTGGGGTATTCTCAGGAGCCTTGAACCTGGTTTCAGTTACTGCACAGACGTCAATGTTCTCCATGCTGAGGAGTGCATCATTTTACATTTGTTGACCGGGCTAGTCTAGCTGGATATATGTCCCTTTTCAGTAGAGGCCCAGGGAGAAAAGCTTCAAGCATGAACAGTGACAAAGTTAACAATGCATAGAAACATGAAGAATCACAATACAGAGGTAGCATTGGTCTAAAGAACAGTTATAATAATAAATTTATAAACTATAAAAATGTTAGTAAAAATTATACTAAACAATTATACAAAACACAGTAGAAGGTATGAGCAGGTCTCAGTTAAGGGAAAAGCACATATATGTTATCCTCATATTTCAAGAAAGAGTAGTAACTAGATTTGGAGGCATAGGTTACAGGAGTAGGGATAGGGGTAAGAGTAAAAAGTGAAAAAGATATCAGTCTGGGTTAGTGCATGGACAAAGCCAATGAGTTTTCAGATGTTCTTTAAGATGTTTTCTAAAAAGAGAAGTAGAAGCAAGGGTAGATAATTCTGAAGGAAGCTGATTCCAGTTTTGTCCTGCAGTGTTTGAGAAAAGTGAATTCGAGGAAACTAGAAGCTTATTAGCAGAGCGTAGTGTAGCTAGATTTGTATATGGTGTAATTAGATTAGTGAGGATAGGGGTGTTGTTAGGGTGGTATAGGATCTTTTGAGTAATAAGTAATTGTTGACAGAGTATATGGTTTTGCAATTCTAGCCATCCAAGTTGTTTGAGGTTAAGGCAGTGGTGAGTTTTAAAGGGGGAGCTTGTGATGAATCTAGCTATGCTATTATAACAGGTGGAGAGTTTAGAGAGGTTGTTTTTTGATAGGTTAGTATATATAACAGAGGCATAGAAAAGGGTGGAAATGAGGTGGGTTTTGGCAATAGTTTTCCTTGTAGCAGGGGTAAGGATATATATATATATATATATATATATATATATATATATATATATATATAAAACCAAGCAAATCAAACGTGCCCATGCAGCAAGCAAGTAAATACTGAAGAAATGTAAAAATGAAAAAAAAAATGGCTCACATAGTGTCTTCATGCTGAGCGACCAACTCCAGGACAATATAAAAAAAAGCAACTCATGATAAAATAAAAATTCCAGTTTTTAATAACCAGATAAATCATAAAATAAGTGGTTAAGTGCTTTCATCCCACTAAATAAACAGGACTTCATCAGAACCAAGTATTTACCAACATACAGATTAAAATAATCCCAGAAGATCACTTGTGAAATCCTTACCCATTCACAATAAAACATCTTAACTAGTAATACGAAATGTATATATTAAAAAGACCCAATGAATCATGTAAATAATTAATTAAAATAAGTTGCAACTTCTAAATTTATTATAATAAACAAACAAAGTTAAAAAGCAATTAATCACTATTAGCTGGAAGTTTTAATACTGGAGCTATGGATATTTGATCATTAAGGCCAAGTTCATATGTGGCATCCAACTGTAACTGCCAAACCAATTCATTGTATTCCAGCTTAGTATCCCGAGGGCCACCCCTAATATCTTGGGGAATGAAACCAAATAAAAACTTTGCCCTCTTACATTCCAATGTATGTTTAAAATGTGCGTTGTTAGTGTTAGATTTTAATATAGCATAAAATGTTCATAGATTCTTTTTTGTAAACTTAGTCACTCTGTCTTCCCTGCATAAAATCTGGAACACACCTTGCAGATTGCAGTATACACCATACCCTTGATGCCACAATTACCCAATGTCAGAAAAACGTTGTGTGCGAACCTATCAAAAGTATAGACCTCTTGCTCTAATATATGCGGGCATTGGTTACATGCCCCACATTTCTGAGTTCCCCCATTGTCATGGTGTTAATACCTGTCAGGTTGTTCCAGAAGATTTTTTAGTTCCTAGCTGTCTTATAAACAAAATTAGGTCTCTCCCCCAATCCTGTAAAGACTTTGTCAGTTACCTTCAAAGTAGACCAGTTTTGAGAGACAATATCTTTAATTTCCTTTGGAAAAAATATTGAATGTGACAATAAATGAATTAATGTACTCATCCTTCTCCTGATGGGTATATATGTAGTGCTTATGCTATTGACCACTTGTTCATCGGTTCATATGTTCATAGGTAGGTACTAGGCTATCTGCCTGAGGGCATTTATAAGCCTAGCCAGAGTGTGCCAGCTTTCGCCGCCCCATTGATTAATTAACTGAGCCTCAGTCAAGAAGAGCCAATGAAGTGATCCCAGGGGTGTATTTTCTGTTACCCATCCACTCGTCAAGGTTTCTCTTGAAGAGTGTTAGTGAGGGGCTCTGCCTAATGTAGTTAGAAATTTTGTTCCAAAGCATGGGGAGTCTCTGTGACAGGAATCTATCCCTCCAGCATGTTCTATTTATTGTTGTGGTGAGGTTTAGCTCACTAGAGCGAGTGGCACTCAGTGACTTCGATTTCTTCAGGTGGAGCATGTCCATCAATTCTGAGTTGGACATAGCTTTGTAAGTCAGGCAGAGATCACCTCTGAGTAAACGATATGCCACTGAGTACAGCCGGAGCTTTTCCAGTCGGGCTGCATACGACATATGTTTGAAGCCAGTAATCCTCTTGGTGAGGTACATTTGTGGTCTTTCTAGCTGTTGGAAGTGTCTTGTGAGGTACATCCCAAATGGAGCATTGTACTCTATGATGAGTCTGATGAGTGACGAGTAGAGGGGCACTATAACCTCGTTATTTCTAGATGTGAACCCTTTAGTAATTAGATGGGCTACATAGAAGGATTTCCTAACTACTTTGCCAATGTGATTGTCAAAGGAGAGATTACTATCTACCTGGGACCCCAGATCTCTTATTACCTCTTCTGTATTAAGGGGGCTGCCACCTATGTGGTAATTCATGGGTGTTTTGTTTTTCCCAAATGGGATGACTATGCATTTTTTGGCATTTAGCTTGAGACCATGACTTTGACACCAGGTTTTCGTCTCAGTAAGGCCCTTTTGGAGAATGTCCGTATCAGCCGGAGAGTCAATTATGGCTCCCAGTTTGCAGTCATCTGTGAACTTGGTTAGCCATAGTCCTCCTGTGTTTGCATGTACTTCTGAGAAGTATATGCCAAACAGTAGGAGTCCCAGGACTGAGCCTTGTGGGACACCACTTGTCACTGGTTTAGAGTCGGACCTGGAGCCCGCTATTCTTACCGTGTGAGTTTTGTCTGTAAGCCAGTTGGCAACCCATCTCGTGGCATAGGGGTTTATGTTCAGGCTGGTGAGTTTTTCTATAATTCCTGAGTGGGAAATGGTGTCAAAAGCCTTGGCGAGGTCAAGGTAGGCTGTGTAAACCACCTTCCCCTCATCTATGCCCTTGGTGACTGTGCCGAAGAAGTCAACCAGGTTTAGTAGGCATGATCTGCCCTTAACAAAGCCGAACTGGGTCAGGTCAAGTGTTTGGAGGTTCCCAATGTCTTTGTTAATGAGTTCCATGATGATGCGCTCCATAGCCCTGCAGACCAGGCTAGTCAGGCTTATGGGGTGATAGTTACCAGGGTCAGTTGTGGCCCCTCCTTTGTGGAGCGGAATAACCATTGCTGTGCACCATTCCATGGGCATGTAGCCTGTGGAGAGGCTGAGGGTGAACAGTGTGTTTAGGTGGGGGTTAGTTCATTTTGTAGTTCGTGCAAGACGCAACCTTGGACACCATCTGATCCCACTGAGGCTGTGCTTTTGGCTTTTGAAAGGGCTGTTTTCATCTGTGCGTCTGTGATTTCTGGGACACTACACTTTTCCGGTATTGTTGTGGGCCCTTTTGTGGGTGAGAGGGGGGTGAAGTTTGCACTGAATCTATCTGCCAGGATGTTCGCAATATCAGTAGGTTCAGTATATTTTGTGCTATTTTGCACTAGCTCAGAGCATATCTGCGAGTTGCCACTTAGATTCTTGACATAGCTAAAGAAGGCTTTGTGGTTATCTTTCGAATCCTTGGCTATTTTTCTTTCGAAGTTAGCTTTGGATGATTTTATGAGGGACCTTAGTTTCTTACTGATACTGATCAGGGATGTCTTTCCTTCTTGGGATTTGCTTTTTTCTGAACTAGTTTCCTCCTTCTGTTGTATAGCCTGTTTATGGCAGGGGTCCACCAGACTGGTTTCCTTCTATTATGGGAGTGAGTCTTGGTTTTGCTAGGGATGGCACAATCCATGCATCCTTGCAGGTACTCATAGAGTGCATTTGTAAAGGTTCCAACCCTAAAAAGGGTTTGTACCTACTACTCCAACTGTTCACTACAATCCTTCAAATATTATTCAAAAAAGTAACAGGGTAATTTCTATCCAAGAACATTTTAAGCACTGTGTCAACTTCAACTAAAAAAATATTAAAATCAGAGCACATCCTTACTGTCCTCACCAGCTGCCCCTTAAAAATGTTCTTCTTATAAAAATGTGGGTGGTAATTGTGAAAATCTAAATATCTGTTAGAAAAAGGATGGTTTTCAAAATATTTTAGATCCAAAATGGCCCTTACCATAGTCTTTAAAAATAGTAATGTCCCAAACTGGTCAACTGTGTGTGTAGGTGAATCGTAAAAATTATGTTGAGTTGTTGATATATGTCACAAAGTGGTCAGCGATACCGTCAGTACCTTTCCATAATATAAATATATCATCCAGGTATCGACAATAAAGATGCTAATGTTTGTAATAATCTGAATTTAAAATAAACTGTCTCTCCCAACTGTACATAACCAGGTTTACGTATATGGGGGTGCAATTAGTACCCATAGCTATGCCTTTCATCTGGCAGAAATATTCCCCTTAAAAAAAATTAAATTGGACAAAATCAAGTCCATCCATTCAACTATAAAATTTACCATCCTACTATCCAAAACTGTAAGCTCAACAATAGCTGAATGGAATAATTCCAACACAACTTGGTGTGGAATGCTCATAAATAAGTCTTTGACATCTATAGTTGAAAAACTACAAAGTGGATCATAAAACTGTGGCTTTAATTTGGTGAGAAAATCCCAAGAATCCTTTAAGATGAAACTAATGGGGTTTTATATTCCTTTCAAGATCTGGTCAAAAAAACTGTTAAAAAAATAAATCTTACAGTTGTGTGCTGAAACAATGAGTCTGTTAGGTGGGGCAAAAATATCCTTATTAACCTTGTGTATCCCAAAATACAGGGATGGAGGGATTTGCATTAAAAAAAATAAATAAATAAATCTGGTGGGAATCACCTCTTGTAACACTGAATCTTATAGAAATAAATCAATTTTCCTGTATGCCATATGTATTTCATTGATGGCATAATTATCAGTATCATAAAGCATGTTGGACATTTGCTTTATATAATCAGTCTTATCCATTATAATGATTCCTCCACCCTTGTCTGGCTTCATAATTCTTAAGTTGGAATTATCACTGAGGTCCTTTACTAAATTCCATTCTTCCTTGGTTAAATTGTGTTGGACGTAAGTCTGGGACTCGATTAATTTGTACAAATCTTTTTCACAGGTTTTCTCAAATAAGGCCAAAGTGGGATTTAGTGGGGGATTATATGTCTTCTTCTTTTTAAAAATTTTTAATTGGGTTGGAGTCACATTGTCATTCCTATTAGAGCGATTCAATTGTAAATTTAGCTTCCTAGTAAAACGTTTTAGTTCTGTCTAGGCATCAGGCAAAATTATTCGTACAAGCAGGTACAAACTTCCACCCTTTAGTGAACAATTAAAAAAAATGGTAGTAATATTTAAATCAGTATAATTATTTTAAAATCTTTAAATATGTGGACAATATCACCCTGTGTCACCTTAATCATATCACCTGAAGCACTAGAAAGGTTTATCATTTACAATTGACTTTCTTCTGCCCCCCTCCTAATCAGGGAAATTGTTGGGTGACCTAAAAAAGTCCCATCACTGTGGGTACCTTTGTTGTCAGAAAAATTGCCATTAATATAATTCCCAGGTCCCTCAGTCTTTCCAATGGGGAAAATTGTCTTCATAATTTAAGACATTTCCTATTTCACCATCCAATGTTGGGATGGGGCTGTGGGTATTAGGTGGTTGAAAAGTACCATTCCATACCCCCTATTTATCTTGTATACCATGCAAACCATTATGAACCAAATTATGTCTATTAGTTAAGAGGTATGCCTTCCCTTGTGAATATTAAACTTCATCCCTCATTAGTTTCTTTTGTTTCCTCTTAACATTTAAGTTGACCTGTTTTTCTACCTTTGTAAATAAATTAGCATATCTACTAGTGTTGTGTTCAAATAACTCATCATTCATTATGCTACTATTTAGTACAGTAATGTCATCAAACAGCTTCTTGATAGTTATTCCAATTAGTAATAAACTGGATAAGTTCAAGTCCATGTCTGTCAAACATACTGAGTTCATAATATTCAACACTAACCTGCTGTAGTTTCTTCTGAAATTTATAGACCCGAAGGCCTTTAGGAACTCTTTTTTTGCTTAATACATTCAGCCAAATAAATGTTATTGACTTGTAGGCTATGTATCTCATTTAACTTTTTTTCCAGCATTGAGAGCATAATAACACTGATGAAGGGAGAAATCCTGAAAACTTTGTAAGATTAAAACATTTTATTGGCGTTTCTGAGTCAGGAGTGCTTTTTGGATTTTACTGGTTTTATTTCCATTGACTCAGTTTACTGGCTTCCTGGATCCTATTTTTCTTGTGTCCTTATCAACAAGGACACAGGTGACTTTCAGACTCATTACCTGACCCAGTTTGGTTTTGTCAAGGGTAGATCTTGGTTATTTGTTAAACCTGACGGACTTCTTTAAGAATTTTACCAAAGCTATGGATGAGGGCAAAGCAGTACATACTGCCTATCTTGATTCAGGTAAGGCCTTTGACCCAATCCCCACTCAGTGATCATTGAGTAACTCCCCCAGCTGGGGATTAACCCATATGTCACTAGATGGGTAGCCAACTGGCTCACCGACAGAATGCACACTGTCAAAGTTGGGGACTCCACCTCCACCAGTGTACTAGTTACCAGTGGGGTACCACGGATTTGTGCTGGGCCCTCTACTGTTTGGAATCTATTTCTCTGAGGTCCAGGAGAAAATAGATGGCCTGTGGCTTACCGAGTTTGCAGATGACTGCAAACTTGGTGAAATCATTGAGTCCCCCAAGGATGTAAACATATTACAGAAGGGGCTGATACAGACAAATGATTGGTGCCAAAGTCACAGACTAAAACTAAACACAAAAAATGCCTCCATTGTTCCATTTATCAAAGTAGTAACCCCAGCTAATTATGATAGTGATAGCACCCCTCTAAGTTCAAACTAGTGGAGCGAGACTTGGGAACACAGGTTGATAGCAATCTAAATTTCAATCACCGTGTGTCCATAGTGGTAAGGAAAGCCTTCTACATTGGGCATCTCATAAATAAGGGCATTGCTTCCAAGACTTAGGATGTTATAACTCCAATGTACTCGACCTTTATCTGACCACTAATTGCTCCTTTCTGTATGTATCTCACCAAACATCTACAGAAGCTGGAGAGAACACAGAGGTTTCTAACCAAGAGAATCCAGGGTCTCCAAAATGTGACTTACATGAAAACACTAAAAGCCCTCTCATTGTACTCTGTATCATACAAGCTGCTGATAGGCAACCTGTGCCTGGTCTATGGCGCAGTCTCTCATTCTGCCCTAATGGAAATGCTGCACATCTGTAAATCAAATGGGACAAGAGTCGCTCACTCCAGGGATCTCATCCTAGTCTGTGACATTAACAAAACATGTTGGAGAGACAGATATATCTCCAGAGATTGCCACTCCTCTGGAATAAGCTCCCACTTCACGTGAAGCAGAGCTCCTGAATGACCCAATTTAAACACAACCTTGACAACTGGATGGGTGACTATAAATTCACGCTGGGTGGCACTTATGTCCCTCATGGACAGGGGTAGTCAGTGCTGATCATAGAATCACTCTCCTAACAATGACCATCTAACTTTGGTCAGTTAGGGTACATGCATTCTACATGGTTAGGCTTGTAAAGGCCCTAGGGTCATTAGCGTAGTAACCTCCTATGAAACTATATGAATCCAATCCCCTCTTTATGATGAAGGTACAGTTGCCTGCCAAGTAAGTACATCAGTTTGCTGTAGGCTGTTGGCTGTTGAATGTAATTGCATAACTTTGTGGGATCTGGAGTTGCATTCCATTCCCACTATCATGTGATTGCAAAGTTAGCATATATAAAGTAGTGGGGGCATGATGTTGCAGTTTCCAATTTGGTGAGGTGCAAAGGGACTTTTGTGATTGAATAGATTGTGAACAGAAGTTCACTTTTATAAATATATATATATATATATATATATATATATATATATATATATATATATATATATATATATATGGGTCCCCTTCACATGGTTGACATTTCACAATGTCGAAACCCATATGGCCGAGACCATATGATCGACATTTGAAATGTCGACCATGGGGAACGAGCATCTCCATACAGTGTGGAATAGAAAGATTTCCATTTACGCACTGTAGTGAGATCTCGGAGTTGGTATATTAAAGTTACGTGGGGGTGTCCACCCCCCAGCAAGCATCTTTAAAGTTAGCATTTCAAATGTCGAGCATATGGTCTCGGCCATATGGGTTTCGACATTGTGAAATGTCGATCATATCAAGTAGACCCATACATACACACATACATACATATATATATATATATATATATATATATATATATATATATATATATATTTTGAGAGAGAGTGTTTCTGAAAAGTTGATAATTTAACACAGACCCATATATATATATATATATATATATATATATATATATGTGTGTGTGTGTGTGTGTGTGTATATACATTCTCTCACAGACACACATACACACACACACACACACACACACACACAGAAAGAAAATGTTACAAAAGAGAAAAATGGGACCACAGTAGGGATAAACATGTAGAACATGTAAGAAAAGAAACAGTTTACTGTTTCTTGCAGAGCCAAGTCCTTCTGAACACCTGCCTGCAGATTTAGAGACCACACTGCTTCTGAGAAAGCATCCTTCACTTATTATTCCTCCATGTTACTATGCTGGTTCTGGATGTGGCAGCTAAACATGTGGTGGGCTTAGAGAGGGTCCTGCGACTCCTACACTTGTTCAGGCTCTGTGCATAAACACCATTTGTGAAAGTGTAGGGTTTTGTGCATCACACCACATACAAAAAGCCCTTTCTGATTTATAAAACAATACCAACCAATGGAGTACAGTTGTGAAAATGGACTTGAGCAATCGTGCTGCACTGCATACTAGCCATATAACCTCTAATTTAATGAGACCCCCATCAAACACCATTCATCAAAGCATGACTGCAGCCCCAACTTGTCTTAGTGGTAGACTGCATAAAGTTGCTGTGTTGGGCAAAGAAGTGATCCCCAGCCCTGTCAGTATTTTGCTCAGCATATATCACTGAGGAGTATACTGAGTCCCAACAAATTAACAAAAAACAAAACACCTACACTATTGTTGCAGGAAAGGATTGTCCTTAGAATTCGCAGAATCCTTTATGATACATCTTGCTACGACACATTCTACCTTGTTCCAGACCCATTCAGTGATGCTGATGATGTCCTACCAGTGGGAGCTTGCAGAGTACCAGATCCCCTCATTATAATAGTGTGGTAATAATCCAAGTGATGCCTATATGTATAATGATTGTGAATTACAGTCACCCCTACTATTGATGGATATAGCTACTGTGTAAAGCAGCCCAACACAGTGCAGACTGCATTACCAAGTACCTATTCCTTGATAAGGCTTGTTGTAATGCAGATAGCTGCCTTACTTATTAACACTGTGTTGCACTGCCAGACCACACAGACCTGCTTGCCATTCCTGAGGACAGGTGTGACCCGTATGCTAATGTTGTATAGGTGCTGCTGTGTATGCCATTCAAGACAGCAGAAATATGCCGGTATGCCCTTGGAACAAATCATGGCATCAGTGCCCAGTAGCATATTGAGGACAGTGCACAAGATGAATTTATTATGTTTGTAGTATCATAACAAATCCCAGCGCCATTTTTTTATCTTTGGTGCAGTCATGTAACTATTTGTTATAGTAATAAGTTTAGATTTTATATGATCTTTAAAAAAAAGTTTCTGAACTTCATCTGTAAAAACAATATAACTATATCTTCATAGCTGGCTGAAACCTCTCTACAACTTTAAATATGCAGGCTCCTTAAATTAAAGGAACAGCATTTTGTTTTAAGTGAAATCTGACATAGTTGCCCAGACAAGTGGCACCAAGTTTGTCTTGGTGCAGGTCATCTTACCACTTTAACAGGACTGGGTTATTCGTTTTAACGAAAAGCAACTTTGTTACCTCACTTTTTTGATAGTGGAGATGTTTTGCCAATCTGTACTATTCACTTACCGGTGAGCAACAAATGAATACCAGAGTGCTTGATTTTAAGCAGTAATAGTAGAACTAGCCATATAATTAAAACAGAAAAAATAAAAAAATAACTGTAGAGCTCAGTATGCAGGCAGGCAGGCATGCAGTGTATCCTGATTACAGGGCAGAAGTATCATAGCCTAACAATTAAGTGAACTGGTCTCTCTTGGACTCTATTCAGTTATGACTCAGGTGGGAGTAGTGTCTTCCGCCATGAGTGGATGAAAGCAAATGTACCGAGAATCAGAATTTCTGAACTGCATTTGCCAAATAAATGTCTGAATAGGCACTTTTTATTTGTTTTTTGCAGGTAGGACAAGCCTCCTTGCACCCCTAAATTTACGTAGACCAACTCCACAGTCGCAGAAACTCAAAGAAAGTAGAAATTCCTATAAAAAGGGCTTTACTGTTGACACAACTTGCTGACAGTGATTTCCTCTGAGGACCTTGCATCTTCGGCTGATTGACACTTGGGCAACTGAAGCTCAAGAGGTCAGTCTTCATCCACCAGTAGGGTAATGGGGAGTCACACTCTTTAATGGAGCCTGTTCAATCCAAAATTGTCATAGAATTAATTTTCATCAAATTTGTTATATTACACTGTACTCAACATTTGTTACATTGACTATAACAAATGAATGGGATTTTCACATTGGTCACTATTGTACAACTACAGACTTAGGATGTATAAGTAAGTGGGTGTTTTTTATTTGTTGCTGTTTGGTCTGATGTATAGTAAGGAAACAGAAGTATTCCCAGCATTTACTTGACTTGCTTTGGGTGTTTTTATTGGATCATTTGCAAGTGTGTTTGGAAGGTAGTGGATCTAGATGGAATGTTGAAATGTCAAATTAATAATCTCTGTTTAGCAGCATATAAATAGAGTTGTTATTTTTTCTCAGGAAGAAAGATGTAGGTTTTAAGTATATTCATACATTGTTTTAGAACATTTGTGCCATGGGGGTTTTCTTGGATGTTTTCTTTAGTTTGATTTATGTTTATTTCTGTTTGATGGCTAGATGTAGTTGGTGTGAATGTTTATATAGTCACATAGTATTACTGATTTAATTAACTGTGGTTTTAGCGTATGATGTGTTTGATGGCTTTTTTTGGATACACTCTGCTTCAACAAATGTTGGTTTGGTGATAGGCCAAGTTCTGATATGGACACTCACATACACATGTATCTATATATATGTCTAGCTATATATTTCTTTTCATTCATTCATTCATTCATTCATAATCCAGTACATTTAAGGGTCATGGGGGAAGCAGACACTATCTGTGTAGTCACTGGATGCAAGGTGGTGAACTAATGATGAACAGGGAATAACCCTTCACAGAACACAACACACACACACACACACACACACACACACACACACACACACACACACACACACACACACACACACACACACACACACACACACTCACACTCACACTCTTATTTGGCATGCACGTCTACTGGCAGTTTAAAAAATAACTAGTTTGCCTACAACATGTCTTTGGGATGTATGAGGAAACTACACCCTGCAAAATGACAGTAAGATGGTTGAATTTATCTTTTAAATTGTGCAAGAAAATAGGAAAATGCAGGAAATGAATATTTGACTGAAGTGCTGCTCATCTGTGGATGTTCAAAATTGTTATTGTGTATGTTCAAATGTTCACTGGTTAGGGTTTGAGGAAGGGCTAGGGAAGGGGATAGATTTTTTGTTATGCTTTGGTAGCAGTATGTGTAATGTGTGTGTGTGTGCATGTGTGTGTGTGTGTGTGTGTGTGTGTGTGTGTGTGTGTGTGTGTGTGTGTGTGTGTGTGCGTGTATGTGTGTGTGTGTGTGTCTTATTTTGTGTTACTGGGATGGAAAGGGTTTATAGTAATGTAACGTTTAAGACTGGGGTTGTGGGCAGGGAAGGGGCTAGATTTTGTGTTATGCTTTGATAGCAGTATGTATAAAGTGTGTGTGTGTCTTATTTCATGTTACTAAGATGGAAAGGGCTTATAGTAAAGTAATGTGTAGGACTAGGGTTGGAGGGCAGTGGCAGATTTAGGGTTAGAGTGAACACGCATGAGTCACATGGTGCAGGGGGTACAGGTATGAAATCTCTTGTTTTCATTCACATCATATGCAGAGGCCATGTATTATTTGTAGTAAGTAAAGCTGTATTGATAATAAATAAAAAAATATTTCAAACCAAAACAGAAAATAACTTGCTTCACTCTGAAAAGAAGTAATATTTGCAGTCATTTCTCACTGAGGTTTCGGAGAGCAAAACAAATATTGCAGTACCAAGGAGACATTTTATCTTGGCAAAATTACAAAACAGTTCTTCAGTCCTTCAGGTACTTGTCAACCTGGGACTAGGCAGACGTCAACATAATTCTAAAAGTCCTGCAGCCACTTGTAAAATTCATCTGGTTTTCGTATATTAAGAAGGATATATCTAATACAGATATGATGCAGTTCCTTCCTCAATTTAAAGGTTCCTTTTCTGCACCCTTAAATCTGTCTTCTCTTTTTACACAAAGGTCCTAGGACTCACCCAGAATTCCTTCTAAGATTACTAGTGAAACGTTATATGAGTCTGAAATTAATGGGATTTGAACCCCCCCCACTGCCAATCAAGTACGAAAGACAAGTGGTACCACTGCCATGAAATGTGAAGGCAGGATGCAGCCCCTGGCACAACTGTCTCCAAAAAGTAAAGCAATAGCAGGAAAGTTCATACAAGTCTATAGCAATAAGTAGCTTACAACATACAACCTAGCTATCAGAGCATAAATAGAATATGCACTGTTTTCCTGTGCATGAGCTTCCAACCTCCACACCCAGACTAAAATGCACATGTCACTTACAGGGGTGAGTCTTTGTCCAAACATTCTGAGACCCCTGTCTTACTACTCTTTCTGTGAACCAATTTCTTCCAGTGGCCCTTTATACATGGTAACTGCCTTTCACACAAAGTATTATTCACACAAGTGCACAGACACATGCACACATATACACAAACACACAGACACACAAGCACACAATTCCCATGGAAGACAATCAGTGTGCATATACTTGTAATTTGGCTCCAGGTGAGTTTAACTCTATTAGGGAGGAGAAGCATTAATATACAGACTGGAACAACTGTCCATCATTAGCTTCAGTACCTGTTTCCTTCCAGACAATCTGTATTTGTTGTATATAATACTCAGCCTAGTGTCTATTGTAGGCCCAGCTGTAGCATGCCTTTTGTCGCCCATTCTCTTTCTAGTGTTCTGCATAGGCCTAACAGTCTCTGTTTTACAATACATATAAATCTGCTGACAGTTTGCTTATTTTTTTAAATGTTATCAGAAAAGTGGACTTATCCCACAAGAACTCATTTTACCGACAGACCAGAGAAGCACTGTCTAAGTGACTTGTTCTGAGTCACACAGTAGGCAAATTGAAACTGTGGGAATCAAACTCTGTTCTGAAGGGCGAAACACATTTATATCTCTTAGTCATATCCTTCTGTAACTTCCAGGCACTAGTATAGTCTAGCCAATCAGCGTACTTTTGAGAGGTGGTATGAAAACCTGGATACCTGTTAAATTTAAAAAACTATTTAAAACTGAATTCAGAAAAACATCTCTACAACTACTAAATTAGCTGTTAAAAGTGCTAGTTTATTTAAAACTTTTGCTAAGTCAACCTGATGGGCAGCATTGCAAATCTGATTCTTTAATTCCAGTAAACAGTAATATTTGCCATATACTTCTCTGAACTCCAAATCAAAAACAAGGGACTCTGGTTATCTATGTTTGCAGATGATTACAAACTGAGGGGTAAATTTAGTAAAGCCTACACAGTCTTTTTTACCATGTAGGCATTGTGGCACACTGCTTACATGAAAGTAGGCAAGTTTGAGATCCAATAAGCACTGCTGAGTGGTGCGCATGAGCACGCCAACACGGGAAGTTTTGTGGCATGCAAATCACCTCATAAATAGGCGAATCTCATGCAAGTGAGGCAAGTAGAGCGATCTGTCAAGCAGAAAGGCAGCTCTGCAGACCCCGTGTTGGTGTCCATAGTGTACACAGAAAAATTCCTTGTACAGGATTTCAGACAGAACACAGGTGCTGTAAAAACATAGGTAGATGGGCAGAAATGGTATAGCACATACAGATAAGAACAAAACTATCCACTGTGTTTCCAAATCGTAAGGGAAATAATTTAAAATAATTTTATTTTTTTAATGATCTATGTAGGTTTGCACAGCATGCTACAGTGCACAAACATACTTTTATGAAAAGTAAAAGTAAGAAAGAATGGAAAAAACACATTTAATGTTTGGAGTATCTGCAGTGGTGGAATGGTTCTGTTGCTAACAAGGTAGGGCCTAGAGCCATGTAGTTTGCAGGTTGTGGGCATGGATCCCATGCAAATTAGGTGAGGTAATAGCACAAATGGGTATCTGTGTCCACATTTGCCTTCCATGTAGGCACAGAACCATGTTGGTGCTCACAGAAGAGGTAGCTGACATCAAGAGGGGGTGTGTCTGAGGACTTGTAAGCTCATTGGAGTTCAGCTGCTCCTTTTTGCACGGTGTGCTGCTGTGCTCAACATGGGTGTGTGTACACTGGCTGCTAAGCTTTATTTACCTTCAGGGTGCATGTTTCCACATGTTTGCATGGTATGCTGATGTGCTGAGTGTGACCTTGCAGGGGTGCATGTACAGTGACTGCTGAGCTTTGTTTACCTTCTCAGCATTTGTTTCTGCATGTTTGCGCAGCATACAGCTGTGCTGATTGTCTCTGTAAGCCAGTGATATATTAATTACTGATGACCCCTGTTTCACTTAAACTAGGGCCATTAAATCTTCTTAATGATGTATTTGGCAGGTGGAATGCATCATAGAAAGCCAGTCACATAGTCAGCACCTACAGTAGAACACTACAAAGTATACATACACCCTACATTCTGATTTTTCACTCATACTCTGCACCATTAGAGTACAGACTTGGAAATTTTAACTGAAAGAATGCTAGGAGCTGCTGCAGGTCTGCTACATCTGTATGTGCTGGATGCCGAAGTCAGTGCTGCTGACAACAGACCTAGGCAGAGAAGCAGAAGAGTGTTCAGGCCCAGGGTAATCTTCCAAGAATTACATGAACTGGAGATTGTAGAGCGCTACAGGGTGAACAGGGACATAGTACAAGAACTGACTGAGCTGTGCTGCCCTCAACTCAGACCCAGACCCAACAGAGGGGAGCCATCCCAGTGGAAACAATGGTATGTGTAGCCCTTAGGATAATAGCCACAGGTACCTTCCAAAGACCAACTGGGGACATGATGGGGTCTCACAGGTATCAGCATCCAGGGTAATCCACCGGTTCATGGATGCCATGCTACTGCATGCCAGTGAGCACATTTATTTTTCCCTCACCCCTGAGGTGAGGGCCAGCTATATGCAACACTTTTACTATGTAACACATTACCCTGGGGTACTGGGTGCCATAGATTGCACTCATGTACACATCAAAGCACCACCTGGTGAGGAGTGTAGAATCTACATCAACCATAAGGGGTACCACTCCATCAACTGTCAGGTCATGTGCAATGCCCAGGTCATTATCATGAATGTGTGTGCTTGCAGCCCTGGCAATTATCACAACTCCCATATCTGGCACGCATCACAGCTCTACCAGATGTTTGCTAGGGGAGACATCCCACACAGCCATTTAATGGGGGATGCTGGCTATGCCCTGGAGTCGTGGATGATGACGCCAATCAAAAATGCACACCCACCAACCGAAGAATGCCATAGTGAGGCACATGCACAAAATAGGAACATCATAGAGCATGTGTTTGGGCTGCTGAAGTCACAGTTCCAGTGCCTCAGTATATCTGGTGGAGCCCTGCAATGCTCTCCAGCCACATGTGCACAGATGTTCACAATATGTGCCATGCGCCAGCAAAGGGAAGGGATATACAGTCCCCACCAATGCCTAGGTCACCACAGCTGCACTCACAAGAGGACTCGGAGGAGGAGCCCCATGATGATGTCCCTGTAGGCAGATGTAGGCATGCCCAGTACGCTCTAGCATTGGCTAAGCAACAACGCATAGCACATTCACTGACAACTTAGGGCCCTAGGGACTGACACCTTACTCCTACTCATATACAGATATTAAAATAGCCAGGCAACCCATACATCCTGTACCTATCCATTTATTGGTTGTGTACTGCTTGCATCACGCAGAGTCATCCCTGAACTACAGGTCTCACAACTGCTGCATTTGTAAGGTAAGTCTCTAAGCTGCACACCTATTGTAAGGATTACTATAATATAGCATATGTATGGATCTGCTGCTCTTATACAAAGAAATATAGTGGGATAATGGGACAGATGTAACATCTACATGAGACTACAGATACCCAGTCCAATAGTATGTGTTCCTTAATAGTCACTAGGCCTCATGGTTGGAATATTCACTACGTCAGCCAAGAGAGATGTGTGCCATTGTGTTCCCACACCCAACACAGCAGTGCACCCATACAACTGCTTTAACAGAAAATCACCTATGGTATATCAGTGGACCAGGCAATCTCAGGCCTGTAACATAGATATTGCTCACACCATTGTATGTCTCTCCTCATGCAGGATAAAAATGTGCATATTTTATGCTGTTGATTGTGTGATGAATGACTTCTCTCTGTCTGGTGACCTGAGTGGCTCAGTGGACTAGGGAAGCTAGCACGGATGATGATACTAATGGTTGTAATGTGGAATTACTTGCATCTTTTGCATGTGAGGTAGTACTATGTTGGTGTTTTCACAGACTGTCATACCTCTTACTGCAAGAAATATGGACAAAGCCAGTAAGATTGAGGGACAAAGGTCCAAATATAGGGTCAAATTTCAAATATTGTCCCCATAAATCTAGAAAGTCACTGCAAGTAAAGGTGTTGCATTATTACATATGTTCTGAAGGGTATAACATCTGAAACACAAATGTTTGCCTGTAAGTAGTATAATGTAGTGACGTCAATATTCAGTACTTCTCCAGAAGACCACAAATGTATGAGGAACAGTCAAACATATGAGGCAAAACTCTGGACAATCTGTGGAAATCAGGACAGTTAAGAGGTATGCAGACTGTCAGTCTGTTGGTGGTGTAACATTACCAACCGTAGTCACAGATTAAGTACAGCACACAGCTGGGGAATGCTGTGGACAGTTTGAATGAAGTGCAGTACTGCATCAACAGAGCGGATGTTAATGTCTGTAATATACAAAATCCCAGACTGGAGTACAGGTAGATGTGGACTGGAGTTACCTTATTAGTACTGACAGTCCCACTGGGCATGCCCATACACTTAGTTAAAATGAGTGCAATCCCATTGCCACTTCATCAAAATGACTTTATATATATATATATATATATATATATATATATATATATATATATATATATATATATATATCCATCTGTCACTATCTCTCTCTTACATGCATAGTATAGCTATCACTATGCAGTGACAAACAGATATGTACTGATATATATATATAACTATATATAATAAAATGATACATACACTCCCACATATACATATCACATACACATGCAGCTACAGTTATATATACATCCCTGTTTTATACATAAATATGTGTGTGGATGTCTGCATTGTCTGACATACCCTAATAATGGTGAGTAAATCTCCACTATCACACAGCCATACTGTTGCTCAAAGGATCCAAGCTAAGGGTGCAACAGTGCAAATTCCACTTACCCACAGACCCCTGTGCCTGCTGGATGTCACCACATAGACAGATACAGGTGAGCAGGTGCTGTAATGTATAATGTTGTCAATGCATGTATGGACAAGGCAACCTATCCCTCCCCACAGGTATGCCTATGTAACTGCAAGCAGCCACGTGTGGCCATACTGGTAACTGTACACACTTAGCTAGGATAATTACAGTTATTAGGATACTAGCTGCAGATAATACTGTGAAGCAATATCACAGTGCAGGCCACAGATGCCGGTCAACACAGGCCTAGTTTGTGTAATGCACAAGTACTGTGTCTGCAATCACACATACAACAGACTTAACTTGTGACATGTTCAATAAGTACTGTGATCTGTAGTGTATAAGACTAGATAGGCAGGGGTTCTAATCTCACTCCAGCCCACTTGGTGCATGAGTATGTCAGAGTGTGTGTGTGTGTGTGTGTTTGCATATCTAGATGCAAATTAATGTCCCTGCAAATGAACGGACATGCCCTCATGGGCTATCCACCTGCAATGATTATACACTTTTTGGCCCTGTAACTTGCTGATAGCTTCCACACTGCCTTCTTCTACAAGGCCTGATGATGTCAGCCACCTTAAGACTACCAGCTGACCATGTAATATCACATGTAAGCCGTGGCACATGCGATAAGTACCATGATCTATAGTGCATTAGACTAGCTAGGTAGGGGTTCTAATCTCACTACAGACCACTTGATGCACGTGTATATATCCATATGGTATAACCTTGGTAGCCTAGACATATGTAGGATTTTGCAGTGTTTTATTTGCAGCGGGTTTATGTGGCCCCCCTGAAGGACTGACCACAACAAGACCTGCATATGTCATCAAGCATATGCCCTAAAATGATAGTACTAGCAGACATGAGGTGTGTTGCATGCACCATGCACTGTGATCTGTAGTATGTACCATTACATAGGTAAGTGTGCACACCTACACACAGCCATTCTGCACTACACACAGCCATTTTGCACTATGTGTGTGCCTTGGTGTGTCCTGTATGCACTGATTAGAAGTAGTGCTAGCCTCAATGTAGCCATGTGTTTGTGTGAGCCTGTTAGAGCATTTTACAATATGTTGTGGAACCATGGAATGTATGAATTGAACACAGAGAGTACTGTAGCCTTCAACTGTCACTGGTTGGAAAGATGTGGATGCAGTCCCTGTTGTACAATCAATATCAACAGGTTTAGGACATACATCACAGACCTGCACTGGTATACTGAATGTGGCGGTATCACACCCTTGCCATGTCACTACACAGGCATATCACACAACTGTAGCAGCCACACAGGTTCCAAGGTACACCAGTACACATTGTAGAGAACAGGTCCTATGGAGTCCATGTCAAGACCGTACATGTGTAGTCTGTCTCTGAAATGCTTTGGAGGGGATGTGTATGCCTCCATAAAGGGTGGTGTCAGTTCATACTGTGTACCTCCAATGTATCCATGACAGGACTAACACATGTGTCACCTGTGCTACACACTGACATCAGTGTGGTATGCATAGTACATGATGGTGAGACAGGTATGTAACACAGGCAGTACACCCTTCATGAAACAGGCCTCCCCCATGCATGACACACATCTGCTGTGGCACACATCATGTGCAGGCTACACACTGGAATGCAGAACACACAACAATCATAACTATCACCAGGCAACTGTTGGGACTGAACACAGGATATATGTAGGTGCATCATCTCCATCAAAACCCTGGTGTCACTTATGAAGGGTAGCAGACCTTCTCACAGATTAGGGATGCATGAGTATGCTGACTGCCAACATTGTCCTTGTTAGCCTGTTATACACATATGAACCTATGGAGCCATACAGTTATAGTGGTGTACGTTGATAATGACATATGTTGCTGTGCTGGCATGCCATCTTATTTCTGCTGTGTATCCATAGGTTATCCCAACAGACTCCTGTAACAGAAACATAAACAGGCCCATGACACACTTGTCATTATGTAACTATACAGCCAATTCAACAACATACCACATAAGGACCACATAAGATAGACAAATGTATGTGGCATACACGTGACATATGCCAGCATACAGTATCTCTCATTGATCACAAGTGGCATGGTGAACCAACACTGCATTACACAAGTACATCTTAAGTAATATAGTCACCCTGTGCATCAGATACATATCTGCATTTCCCTGCATCAATGTCAAGGAAGACAGAGATGTGGCACAGGTAGCATCAGTTGCACAGGGTGTTGCATGGGGATGCAGGAGTCCTAGGCTGCCCCAAATGGTAGACAGCATATGTTTGAGTCAGGGGGAAGCATGTAAGATAGACCGTGGAGAGGTGCTGTGTGTGTCTGTAGGTGACCTGCATATGACAGTGATGTGTGAGTGTGTGCATGTACACAGTCAAGCTCAGTGCTAATCATACACGTGTGTATGTTGGACAGCTGTTTATTGTACATGGTAGAGTTGACAGTTCACGGTCTCCAGTCCTGAAAATGGGAACTGGCTGTGCCAGGAGTTGCACTGGCACGTCCATGCCCAAGGTCAGAAACGGTGCTAGTACCTGACGGTGACTGCTGTCTGCTGGGAGCATGTCCCCCACGGGACCGCCCAGGACCATGACCCAATGGCCTCCCACATCGTAGTGTGGACATTACAATTAGCTCTGTAGCACTGGTTGTACTGCCACTATGGGGGTGTGAGCATGCACAGTCACATGGAGTCTCAGCTGATAGTGTTGTTGACCTATGTCCACATGTCCGATGCTGAACTCCAACCACATGTTCCAGCACAGACAATGTGCAGTCCAATACAGACACTGTCTCAGCCCACCATCTGTCCACTGCATCAGTCAACCAATCTAAAGTGCCCCCACAAATGTCAGATGTGCGGCATCCATAACCCTAAGCATACACCTGGTGTTCCATTCAGAACGTGCCTGTTTCTCCATGATGGCCCAAAGCATGCACTGGGTGACCCATGATGTGACACATACAACAGGTTGTTTAATGGACAGCAGGCCTCCTACAAGCACCCCTGTCAGTCCACCTGTGTGGGACCTTGCAAGTGCAATGGCTATGGCCAGTGTCTACACTTACTGGAGCCATAGTTGCCACACTTTCCTATTTAATGTCTCCACCCTCTGACTGTCCAATATCTGTGGCCTCGTGGGATTGGGTATGTGTGGGCATGCAGACTGTGTGCACTGACAATGGGGGAAGAAGGGTGATGTCTACCTCTGAGACAGATTCAATCCCCGACACCCCCACCTGTGCCCTACTGTGGCCACCATCATCATCAGTGTCCAAGGAGACACTTACATCAGGTTGTGTAGGGGACAGACTCCAACCCCTGTGGTCACCTGCAATAAGAATGTAAAAAGCAGTGCATTAATACCTGTACTATTGTGTACGAAAAGCTTCCAAGCATCCAAAGATTAGCAGTCAAACAACTTCCTTCTCCGCCTTCATCCACAAAGCACTACCTTGGAACACAATTCAAATTCAACTCAGGACCTTTATAACCATCACTTGAAGTAAATCAAGTCAAACATGACCAGTAATATTTACCTTTTACTTACTCAGTATGACACTATAATTGAAGAAGCAACACATAAAACCCAGTGCAACTTGCTTTCCAGTTAAGGAATACACATTTCACTGCCTAATGTATTTGCCTTCAACCGCTTGTATTTTAAAAGGCATTTTAGATTCCTCGCCTCATTTAAACCAGGAGCCTTATCTGCTCTTACCTGTAACTACCAAAGTGTATCTGTTTATTGAACTACACTCCTTTGACTACCCCCTTGAAACCTACCACAGCACATATACCGCCCTCCTATCTTTCACTCATACCATAGCCAAAGCCCTTGATAACAATCAACTAATATCCTGTTTCTTCCTTGACCTTTCCAAAGCCTCCAATACAGTCTCTCACTCTATCCTCCTTACTAAGCTATCTGACTTCAACCTATCTTCTACCTCCCTTGCCTGTTTCTCCAGCTATCTCTCTGGTAGGCAGCAATCTGTCAAATGGCTCTCCTTCTGCTCTCCCTATATATCTGTCCCAACTGGTGTTCCACATGGCTCTATCTTTGGTCCCCTTCTATTTAACATCTTTACAAATGAACTCTTCACCTCTTACAGACAATCTTCTCTTATACAATATGCAGATGACTCTACACTCACCTCCATCTACAATAGTATTACAGACCTTCACACCCTTACTCAAAACTCTTTTCTATCCACAGAAAAATGGTTATCTGACAATCTTCTCATCCTTAACTCCAAGAAGACCAAGCTCTTGCTCTTTCTTCCCCGCTCCCTTTCAAACAATAAATCCACATTTACTATAACATCCTCCAGCAACACTGTCATAAAACCTGAACCACACACAAAACTGTTAGGCGTCATTATTGATGACAAACTCAAATTTAACTTACACTTGCTGCAAGGAAAAAAAACACACCAGAAACGTGGCCTGCTTTATCGCAACAAAAGATTTCTTACTCCAAATGCTAGACTCTCCCTAGCACAGTCCTTCCTCCTTCCCACACTTCTCTACTCAGCCCCAGTACTAACCAATATACAAGCTACGACCTTGAAAAACTGCAACAAACTTACCACAAGATTGCAAGATTCATTACTAACTCCCCCTACAGCTCCCATCACTGACTTGCCCTGAACTCATTACAATGGCTCGAATTCCATCTACTGCGACTTTCTCAATTTCAGATTATACACTCCATTCTATACAGACCTTCTTCCTGTCCAGCTCTCACTACTTTTTTATCTACCTACACCCCTTCTAGAACCCTCCGCACCTCTAACCAGCAACTTCTGAATGTAAATCATCCAAAGAAGAACATAGGCAAACTACAACTACTAAGTAGCCCACACTTGGATTAAACTTCCTCTACACATACGATCCATCATACACCCTGCACACTTTAAAAAGGAACTCAAATTTTACCTTCTCAATACCAAATCTTGCCCTACTTAGAACCTACCTAATACCCCTTTATCCAATGGTGCTTCTTCACTCTGAGCTCCTGCAAGCAAATATACCTTCCTAGGAAGCCTTGGCAATGAATCTGATCACTTGTATATAACTTGTTTGTACATATCTCAAAAATAGTTCATCTATTTATTTCATTGTGAGGTTTTCTTAAGGTAATCTGAATATGTTTGATTATGTTCAAATTAGTACTAATATGTTTTGGGAGTGTCACTTGGTATTGCTACTTGCTATTTTGTTACCTATGTAATCCTTAATTTTTTTGCAACTGGAGCTTTTCTCCTCGGGTCTCCACTGAAAACGGGCCTCTGGCCCAGCTGGACCACACCGGTTAACAAATGTCAATAAATAAATAAATTAGGTACCTCTTCCAGACTGGCATTTAAAAATATCCTACGCTATCTACACACATAATTATATGTACATAGGGCATTATTCTGGCCCTTAACCATACTATACTATAATTGTTCCTTAACAAAACAAGTGTCATACTTACCAGGGGTAGGCCCACGGCCTTGGGCAATACTTGACAGACCTGTGAAAAATTGAGGGTGGGGTAATATCAGTACCACTCCATGTTGCAACACAACAAGGTTGTTGTTTGTCTTTCGGCTTTTCCCGGTAAGGGGTCGCCACAGCGGGACTCCGGTCAGCTAATGATTGGCAATAGATTTTTATGAAACGCCGAGGTGCCAGCTCAACGCCCAACCTTAAACTAAGGCAAGCCCATTTATGCACGCATGTCTTTCGAACATTTCCCAACCGCGGGGAGGACATGCAGACTCCACACAGAAGGCACTCCCAAGTCAAGCCGAGAATCAAAGGGGAGAACCTCTTGCTGTGAGGTAACAATGCTACCACCGTACCACCATGGCATTCATTACAACACAACAAGGTAATACGTCCATATATCTCACATTTACAGTAGCTACTGTGTTACTTGTTGTACCGGTCCCAGTCTGCATATGAGTGTATACCTGAGGTTACACCCCCCTCAAAGAACAAAGACTACATAAATGTATCTACAGCCTGACACACTGAATGCTACAGTATTACAGTGCTGATCACAGTAAGCTTTCTTACATGCTCCTCAGCTGTGTAAACTGTGGCACCCACCTCCACAATGTATGATGTGATGGCTGCCTGGGAGCTGTCGCATATGCTTAGGTACACCAGGAATAACTCAGTGGCTGAGAGTTGTTGTTCCACTGCAGGCCCTCCACTGGTGACAGCATGATCCCTGGCTATATCCGCTACCCGTCGACATGCAGCATTAATCATATTGGCTGCCCAGTGTCGAACCTGCTCATATGTCCTGTCCTGCTCTGCTGGCCCATGACATTAACGTCATGGATAAGGTCTGACCACAATGCAGTCTGCTGTTCCCTATTATGTCTCCCCCTGGATAACAGGATGTCATGATGCTGCCTTATTACTTGCCAGATTATTTATTTCATTCTATGCATTCGAGAAAAGTGGGTGTCATCTGTGGTACATTATTCCTGAAAAACAACACAAGGAGAAAACATTACAGGATCAGATATGTGGACATCCACTATGTACAGATACAGCAAGGGCAAAATGGCTGGCACTATCCAGTGCTTGCTCACACATGGCATAACTCACAGTATGACAACATACTATGTGTGGATACAACAAAGATAGTACCATTACCAAGGTATTCCCTGTGTGCCATGACAGCTTCTGCTGTATGATCATACACCCAACACTCCAGTCTACTGTGGTGTGTCCCCTGAGGTCAACCACACAATAATATGTCATAGAAACAGGGCCAGACAGATAGCAGTATGCTGTCATGACCACTATATAGGGACAGTCCGACAACACCAGTTTGCCACACTGACAAAAGACAATGCCATTCTGATGCATCCCCTGTAAGTCAACAGGGTATCACTGACATGTCATTACCACAGGTCTATGACTGGCTTACTGCTGTAATCCCTATTCCCCATACCTCTATCCTCCCATATGAATCCTGTTATATACAAAAAATAGTTACATACCTGCTAGAGTGCAGTACTCTTCTGTTGAACTGTGTGTCTGGTAAAGTTTCACAAAGGCTGTGTGAGTAAGGTCCCATATAGAATGATTCCCCATAGCTAGCTGCCTGCCTTTTAAACATGCTCCCCATCATCAGGTGATTACCTCTAAACCAATCTGTGGTACTGAAATGATAATTGTAGCCAAAGCAGCTAAATTGCACTATCATTAGCCAATGACATGCAAGCACTGTGCAATCTATAAGGCTTTCATGTAGACCTGGGCACCTGTCTTAGCTGTTGAGATGAACACTACTGGGGCGAGGAGGTCTGCAGCAGAAACCTTTACATATAGCTGTATGTACCACAGACTGCAGCTGCTGCTGCAGGTAGTAGACATAGGCAGAGAGTGTAGATACTTTGGAGGACAACAAGCTGTAGGTGAATCTGTAGCTCTGTCAGCCCTGTTGTAGAGGCAGTGTCAGGGTGAGGGTACCCTTTGCACACCAATTAAGACATGTGTTTAAGGTACGGATGTTAGGTAATTATGTCAAAAACAGATTACTAGGCAAAATATTGTACTGCTATACAGATACGTGAAGTGTGCCCCTAACTGCAGGCCTGTGACTTCATGCACTGAAAAGCGGCTATTTAGTTTGCAATGCTTTGTGTGGATAAAGAGTGTATTGGTGATCCATTAATTGCTGTCTGTGCAATAATGTAAATGAAATGCAGCACAAATCTGGATTTGAACCTAGGACTGTCTGTGGCAAAATGTACTGTATGCAAGTCATTTAACAGACTGAGCTACTAAGTCACTGCTACAGCAGGTGTCCTTGCAAGATATATGTGCACACATACAGGCTGCGACAAACATTGTCTACATCCATCAGTATGAGCATGGCTTTGTTTGGATGCATTTGTGTACCAGTGTCCCAGATGAACATTTCTTTTGCCATGAATGCCTTACCAGGTGACTTTCTACATATTGCTGATAAAAGGGCACATTTACCTCCTATCTCAGGCCTCAGTTACATCCATTATCATATGTTTGGCTGTCTAGTAGTGTACTATTGCACCAGAATTCAAGGTACACTCCCATTTTTCCATTACTGTTTATTCTGGTTTGCGTGGTACTGCACAGCACACAGCTCTGCTAAAACACACCTAATGGCTATAAGTGGCAATTACTGTGTTTGTTTAAACCACCTGTTTTAATTAAGAGTTGGGTGGTGTGGCGGGTTAATACAGTTTGCTGCAGGTGTGATGGGCATGGGTTCGAAACATGGCAGAGATGTTTATTTTGTACATGTGACTTACAATGTTAAACACACACATAGTCATAATAGCTCTATTTAGCTGAGCTAAGCGAAGCTGTGTGATGTGGTGCGCCACACAGCTCTGCACTAAAAAAAATAAAGAAAAGAAAAAAGGGGAGCTAGAAAGTGGTAAAATGGGGCAAGCAGGGGTAAAAACATACTGAAAGGCAGGGAGGGATGTGTAAGAAGGGTGTAGGAAAGAACCATAGCTATCCATTTCTTGTAAAGCAACAAATGTGCACTTTGACAGGTTTGTACATGAATTTGGATTCTCAAACCCCAGAGAGAGGGGTGAGGACAACATAACTGTGTTGTCAAGCCTATTGGTCCAAATTGCATGTGTCCAGTGGACATGTGTGCAAAATGGAGAGCTGTGTATGGGATGATATTTTTTTGGGGACAGGTACCCATTTTTCTTTTTAAGGTGAGAGTGGAATGTTGGGGAAGGGATATAGGTACATGTGGGGGAGGTAAGGTGGGTAGGTAAGGATACATTTGCAAACAGACAAGACACACAAGACAGCAGACAGGGGCAGTGTGTAACACATGAGGGGAGTGAACACTTATGACGGGAGGGTGTTGTGGAATCTGAGTCAAATGTGCCTCCAGACGGCAGCAGCATGACTCATGTCTCCACCCATAGGATCATCGGCACTGCTCCTTCACTGTCCTGAGGGTGGCTGTGCTGGAGGCTTGCCACCAAGGCAGTGCTGCCACACCAGGTTGGCCAGCATGCCCTCAATCCAGTGCAAACATTGGTCATGGCCACTGTGAACTATCCTGCACACCAGGACTGGTAGCTCATCACGGATGACCACTCTCCCTCTGCCACCACTCCCAGTCCCCCTCTTGACATCCTGTGGTACATGAGGTAAAGCAATATGTTACGGTTAGTAAAAACCAATCCATTGTTAGTATTAACAGAATGGAACATCATATTTATTAATCCAAATACATATTAACATATATTATGTGCAGCACAACTTAATGTAACATAACAGTGAGTATGGTAAAGCATACGGTCAACAAAACAGTTTAACAAAATATGTTAATATTGAATCATAATAAGACATAACAATAATCAACTATATTTTCCAAAATATAGTTAAACAAAATATGTTAATATTAAATCATAATAAAAGATAACAATAATCAACTACATTTTCCAAAATATAGTTAAACAAAATATGTTAATATTAAATCATAATAAAACATAACAATAATCAGTTACATTTTCCAGATATAGTTAGTTTAACAAAATAGGTTAATATTAAATCATAATAATACATTACAATAATGAATAAATTAAGGTAAGTGGTGGGGGGAGAGAGAAAAACATTCCATTAGTCAGATTGCAGATGATATATATCTCTGACAACACTGGTCATACATACCTGTACAGGTGTGTACTGACAGTTGTGATTACAGTGACTACAATTCTCCTTTAGTTGTTGTAGCATGTACATACCTCTCATGCTGATAGCATGAGACAATAAGGGGCAAGAACTAACAAATGCAGGTACAGAACTACTCAGAACGGTTTCACATAATGTGGACTTGTATAACTACCAGTGTGTTCTGTAAAGAGATTTCGTAACACATTGCATTCCAGGTAATAATTAATCTGGTAAACATGTGACAGATGGATTAGTCATTTCTAATTACATTATGAGAAATCATGACTCTTGAGCAGGGGCGGCTTGTGCTATTGGACTGCAGGACTTCAGCCCCCCAGCTGAAAACAAAAACAAAACAGAACACAAAAATAATAGCAATGCATGCTTGGCACTGGAACTGCATGCATGCTCACAGGAATCCAGACTTGTTAAACAGCAGTCATTGCAGACAGAGATGCCCCAGAAGTATATGCAGTTTACAACCACATAGACTGGAAGGGGGTTGGACTGCAATGTCTGCAGGCTGGATAGCTTGCTTGCTGTCATGGGAAGATGTTTGTAGAGCGAAATGAACCATGGACTTTGCAGCTGCTGAGACGGGGTCTCCTATGCAGGTACTGGTGTGGGTATGTATGGTTTCTTTCTGATTCATTCAGTGCAATTTGGTGAAGGGAAATGTGTAAGAAAGTTACAGGGTTGAAGGTTAAATCATGGTGCATGAGTAAGAGCAGTTACAGGACCATATGTGAATGCACTATTCTGTAGAGTGAACAAGGTATTTTGCACTACTACTACTACTACTACTACTACTACTACTACTACTATCTATAAGGCAAAAAGAATAGGAGGAAGAGATGAACATGGTAAAAAAATTACATTCATCCATTATCGCTAAAACAGTTACTCTCATTTAACTGGAATAGGTGTTCCTTGAATTTCTTTTTCAAGTTTTGCATAATTTTTATGTTTCTAAGTAGCTGGATTGATTTCTAAAAATGCTCTCTCCAACTGTATTTCTGAAATGTGATCATGAAAGGATCACTGATTCATTGATTTTGTCTATGAAGTCATATGACTGTTCTTCTGTTGATACTTTAAATCATAATCGTAGGTCGGTAATTTAAATTTATGGTCTTTAACAGGGGAGTATTGAGTAATAAAGTACTAGAAAATTGTGGTGATGTATTAAGGGATCTGGCAAGAAAACAAAGTGGAAAATGTTACCTACTGTAGCTTCAAGTACACGTGAGTTTGATGATGAATGCAGTATAATTGTTGGGGGTCATATAATAGCTCTGGAACCAACATATTTCTTGTTAATAATTGCGTATTCATAGGGGATAGACGTCTGCAACATAAGTTTAGTCAAGATCGTATTGACCATAGTTTTGGTATGCGCTGTTCATGCTAAAGAAGGGTGTTATATGAAACCAGTACACATTTGCTGGTTCACTTTAGGTATTAAAATGTTATACAGGTGAATTATGACTAGCTGAGATGTGGAATCTAAAATCTGGGATGCAGAAAAAAATGGCATAAATCCATATTTTTTTAAATTGATAGCTAGCTTCTTATTGTACAATTAGATGCAAAGATTTGCAAAGAATTCTTGTGTTTTTATTATTATTTTATAAGTCAATAAATATGTTTTCTGATGCTGCCAGAAGGCTATCATATGCTTATATGGTGACATTGATTGTGAGTAGAACTAAAAACAGCACTACTATAGTGCAGACAAACAGAACCAGAAAAAGCCCAGCATTCAGCAAACAAGGACACGTAACTAAAATATAAATAAATAAATAAATAAAAGTTTAGTCCTTATGCCTGCAAACCATATAGATTTTTTCAGAACTTCTTTCATCTTTGTTCTTATTTGTTCTCCCTCTCCAGCACTCTTTCTTCTAGTGTACCTGTGATTTGACTTAGTCCTAATTGTATTTTCTCTCAGAACTTGTTCTGCCTTTTTCACTTTCTCCCACTTGTGCCTGTTTTCCCTGGTGTGGTACTAACTCCTTTTCTCCATCTTATTACCCTTTTAGTCCCACGCCTATGCTACAGTGCATTCTTTGGATTAGTATTTTCTCACCACCACCCCTATTCTCTTGATTTCTGCTGTTAACTTATATATTTTGATTGTGTCCCCTGATGATAACTCTGTTGTCCTGTCTGTGGGGCCTTTCTTTTCATATTTCTCCTATCACCTATTAGTGTGTGCTGGTTGTCTTCCTTTATGCCACTTCTTTTGATGTTTCCTTGTCCCCCCCATAAAGGTTAGGATGTCTGGTCCACTGTTTGCTCCAATGTTTGCATCGAATTTTACATCTTGGCACTTTTTTCCCCTTTTTTTTACCTGTCAGTACCTGGTCAGCATTTTGTACCTCTTTATTTATTTATAAACTTGTTACGCAGATGAGGACACAGGTCCAAAGACCCTTTTCAGGCACTGCTGGGGTGTGAACGTATACAACAAAAAGTATAATGCATAACAAACTGAACTGACAATTCTACCCCAGTCATTTACTATTTGTTTTACTTTTGTAATTTATGTTAACTTCCCCACCACTTGACTCAGCCTTGTTTTTTCTCTCATGGTGTTTTAGCCGTGAGATATTCATCTGCTGATCTGTTTTCTTTTTGGGTCATTTTCTTTTGTAAGATACAAAGTGTCAGATTAAAAAACAAAATAACACAAAAAAAACATATTTCTTGCACAAACTTGTGGTACCTACTGTTTAGTGTTTTTTATTCAGTTTTATGTGCCTTGTTCCCACCCCCTTGTCCTAAACACTCAATGACCCAAAATAGGCAGTCACACGTTTGACCCTCCTGCCTTAGTGTGACATTACCACTCTAACTCCCTTGTAATGCCATGAGCTAAAAAAATGTCATGTTATTTCATCTATGAGATTTCTTGCTCACTGTTGGTTGCTACTAGGCAGTAGACCATTTCATTTGAAATCTAGCCACTATAATGTTAAGTCCCTTTATTTCTCTTTGACATGATCTTTTTACCCCTGCAAAGGAAAATTGTTTAGCCATTTAAGGCAAAGATGTATTCACACAGCATATGTTCTCTCAAACACAACATTGATTTGACCTCTGTTGTAGACTATTTATCTTGCGTGCTCTTGATTTCTTGCCAAGATTTTGTGTGTGTGCGAAACACCCAGTTAATATATAGGGGTGGCTAGAGACAAACTCAGGCTCAAACCCCGCACCTTGGGTGCAGGTAGCAAGAGCCTGAATTTCCTACCTACCACCATTTGTGAAAACGTTTCAGATTTTTGCCTCATATTTTTGTTCTGTTCTGTTCCTCATAAAATCTGTGGTTTTCTGGATTTTTAATTCACTCAATAATTGGTGGTGCAGAGGTAGCATTGTTGCCTTACAGCTAGAGGTTCTCTTGTTTGATTCTTGGCTGGGGTGCTTTTTGTGTGGAGTCTGCATGTCCTCCCTGTCTTCGTGTGGGTTTCCTCTGGGTGCTCTGGTTTCCTCCCACATTATAAAGACATGCATCTGGAGTGTTTCTCCCTGGGCCTCTGCTGAAAATTGGCTTTGTTCCAAGTCGGACTTTCCTGATTAACAAATGTTAAATAAATAAAAATGACAGGCATTTGAATTTCAGACTTCATAGTCATCAGAAAGTACATGGTAACACAAAACCTTTTATTCTAGCAATTTTATAAGTTTATAAGATGAATATTTGAAATTTGTCCCTATTTTTAGGGCTGCATTCCCCCATTATTGTCTTTGTCCAAGTGTTTTGTGCTAAGAGGTTGAGAGCTATGGTGAGAATTGAATTCACTAAATGGTAGCCATTTAAGTTTCTGTATTTCTCTCTTTCAAGAGACAGATTTGGTATGTTGCTCTGAGTGCTTTGCACAGGGTTCTGGGTTCAAGACTTGGCAGTGAAATGTATGGTGGTAAGACAGCATTTTATTCTAGCAACTTTCCAAGATTATACAAGCAATGTTTAAAATGTGTCCCTGGTTTTGGGGCTTTTGTCCCTCGCCAATACATTTTGGCTTTTTCCAGATTTCTTCTGCTGCAAAGTTGGGAGATACAGTTGAGTGTTAAGTGGATTTTACAAGGAGCTGAGAGCTTAAGGGGAAGAGAAGTTTAGTGCTGCATATGCTGAGTCTGCTTGCATTGTTAATAGCACAACAGGTAGTGTACTTGCTTTTGATGCAGAAGTCTGTGGGTTCTACTCCCACAGTATGTAGATGCATTACTGATACTGTACTGTTTTGTAAAGGGGGTGGATGCTGCAGTCCTGAGAATGTCCTCTTTGGCAAAGATACCTATTAACATGTTATCAGTTTGCCATCAGTTCCCTATTGCAATATTACTAGCTTATCATTTTTTAATGTAACATAGGCAATTTATTCCTCAAGAGCAACATGCACTTTATTTGTAGATGAAACAATGAAATATAATGTTGTTTGCTAGCAGCAACCACTTGATTAGTTACAGATCTCTTTAATGTGGAATTATTTCGATGACTTTTACTTCTGCAGAGATTGTGCATATTTACTGACACTGTTGGACTGTAGAAGTTTGAGTAGACTTTTATGATGGAAATGTTCTGAATTGGGCAGTTTTGTCATTATTGGTGCATGCATTTTGTTTCATTGTTTACTGGAAAATGTTCAAAACAATAAATTTAAAACACACTCTAACATGTGCTATATTATACAAGGAATATAATTTAATACAATCAAGAGGGTATATGAAAGAACACATGTATGTTTCGTGTGCAAGGGGCCTATGATTTGAAAAGAGCCCAAAGTTAATCTTTATCTGCCACTGGCCAAATGCATTTTCTTTGAATGTGGGTTTCAATGCTGTTTCAATTAATGTGAGTTTCAAGGGCAGAGAAGTTTTAATGCTAAGTCTGTTTTCATTGTCAGACTGCATTGCTTTGTTTAGCAGATGTCTATTAGTGTTTGTGCTGTAGAATGTAAAATAAAACTTTTAAATGAAATCCGAATCATTGTAGAAGTAAAGCAGTATGCCATTACAGTGTTTATGGTAAATGAGGGAAATTGCCAAGTAATGGGACCTTGGAATGGCTGCAGGGGGGGAGGCCCCATTCGAACATGATTTTGTTAAGGGGGAAGGACGGCAAACTGAAAGACAGCCCCGGCTGAACTGCACCTCTCAACTGTCCAGATTTTCGCGGAATGAATAGACTTTTGCTTCTTATTTTTTGCTTGATCTTCTTCATAAAATTTGTGGTTTTCTGGCACAACATTTAGGAATGAAGTCACTAAATAATGACAGACATTGAGTTTCAGACTTCATAACCTCCAAAAAAAAGCATGCTGAAGCAATACCTGTTATTCTGTCAACTAATTTTATACAAGAGCAATTTTTAGTACTGTTTGTATGCTCCACCACTATATTTGGTTTTGTCCAGATTTCCTGCATTAAGAGGTTGAGAGGTACATGCAAATAAATCACTTTATAGAATTAGCTATATCCAAACCTCTCAACTGTCCCCAATTTTGGCTCAAAATGTTGCTCTCCCCCTAGTAATCCCTCCGCAAAATGGCAATTTTGGGAGAAAACATTGAGGGTTTTGCCTTGATTGGACTCTCATAATGACAGCTTGGCACCCAGGGCAGCATATTTAATTAAAGTTCCAGTTTTTGTGGTTTTCAGCATAGCCACACCCCTTTCTAGTTGACTATCCCCTTTCCCATTGTCCCCACCCATTTAGCTGTCTCCTGCAGCCCCCCTTTGATTTGAAGTCACCAGCCACCACAGCTCTTGAGAGGCATGTGTGTGTACAGTAATTAAACTAGACAACCATCATGGCTTAGTTGGCAGGTATGTGGGTAGAACACACTAGCTGTGACTGCAAGGGACATCTTCACATACTTTAGTAATTGACTGCAGCAGCATAATATGGACAAGCAAGAGATACAGCTGTACTGGGATTACACAGTTTTATTTCTGAATCAGCAATGCTGGTACACACATTCTTGCTATTGAGTGTAATATTTTGTGAGATCTACATACAATATCTGCACATAATATGGGGTAACTAACCCATCAAATGTTTTTGTTCTTGGGGAGAGAGAAACTGTGAGCATTACATGACTGATACTGAAAATGTAGTTCTACATAGCACTGGATTCGAACCCAGAACTGTGTGTGGCAAAATGTACAGTATACAAGGAATTTAACAGACTGAGCTACTGAGGCACTGCTGACTACAGGATGACTGATACTTGCCTGGAGACCACCTGGAAACATAGTAGGAATTGTGCAATACAAGTTACAATACTTTCCTCTAGCATTCACGTACTGTTATAGTGTTTTACTAGACTGCAGTGCCAATAGAACACACATGCATGGTATACAACCATGGTGAATATATTACTACAGCTTTATTTCTTTTTCAACAATACAGGTGAACACATATTACTGCTATTGGTTTGCAATATCTTTGAAGTTCACACACAGTATCTGGCTGTGGAGTGGGCTACCTCACCCATATACCTTTATTACCTGATGTCTGTGAAGACAGAGCATTATGTGACTGGTATTGGCCTAGAGAAAGCCTTGAACAGTACTATGAGTTAAGCAATATAGTTTGCCGCCATTAGGTTTGCATTCTACTGCTATTACAGTCTTATATTTGACTTCGGTAACCTTACCTTACAGACTCAATGCATACAGCTTTGCTGCAATGGTTATGACAAGGCAATTCTAATGTACACCATTCTCCTTGCTGTTATTGGTATTGTTTCTTGTTTTTATTGAACTACAGTTATTATTATTCATTTATTGCACTACAGCTCTAATTCCAACTTTATTGCACTATAAACTTTATTGTATATACTTTATTGCAGTTAATGCTTTATTCTTTCTTGCTTATTGCACTACAGTTGGCATAATACATGGATGGGTATTTGTAAATTCATGCCTGCTATGAGTTGCCTATCACTCCTTGAAAAAGGGGGTAAGGTTTAAGGGTGGGTACAGGTAACCCACAAATGGCCACATGACCCAGTTGTCTTGTACATTCTATAATTCTATGATTGTATCATGAGGTTGGCATTAAATGTTGTTAGTATTTGATAAGGTAAAATGTTACAAAAAAGAAAAGAAAAGAATGCATTGCATACAGCATGACTCCTCATAATGTATTTGCACAACAAAATGAATGTTAATAAGTCTGCTCAGTTTTGACAGTCAGTGTACAGGAGGTATGACATGGCTGAAGTTGTTTTCTCATAAAGAGACCCATCCAGTACTATTTTGTTGATATAAATTGAACAAATCTGCAGTCTGAAAAAAGGAAACATTATACTATATAGTTTTACCTGCACCCCGTTCTTAATTATAAATATGATGGGGTCACTGCATCTTTGGGAAAACTTCAATTCCACAGGATGCATGAGCTTTACTGAATATTATTCAGTCCAGGATGGATTTACTTAGGAAAGGGCATTCGTCAGAAAAGGATTGAGAACTAATGGCATCCTGTTGAGAATTACAGAAAAAAATCTGTTGTTTAGCAACAGTAGTACTTGTGGCCATCCTTTCTAACAAATTATATGCAGATGGATTATTGCATTAGGAATGTAGGAAGGCAGTCACGATGCCATTTCGCAAACACTAGAAGTAAGAAAGAGGTGGAGGACCACACTCAGTCTGACCTACCATCTAGAAAAGTGGTGGAATCACTTACAATAGAAATATTTGTTAAGTAGTTATAAGCACTAGGGTAGAACAAAGACTACAAGTCTGCTTAGCAGAAATATAACAACAAACAATAATAGACTATACAAGGTAACCATGTCATGTGGCCATTTGCAGATTACCGTATGCATAGCAGTGTGGAGAGAAAGACACATCCCAAATGATTGAAGAATAAACATACTAGTACTAGTGTTTAAGTACAAAGAGGATATTTACAACTGTGAGCAGTACAGAGGTATCAAACTCATGTCACATTTCATGAAAGTTTTGAAGATGATAATTGCCAAACAAATATGCAGTGTACTAAAAAGTAAGGTGGGAGATGAGCAATTCAGCTTCAGATCAGGATGCAGCCAGATGACCTGATATTTGTAGTGAGACAGATAGTTGAGAAGAAGCTAGATATAAGGGAAGAGTCCAAGTGAGCATTCCTAGACTTGGAGAAAGCATATGACAAGGTCCTAAGAAAGCTGATTTTGGAAGGCTGACAATGGTTCAGAGTCCCATAAACATTGATAGAATTAGTGCAAGCTATGTAAAAGGACCCAATGACTCAAGTACAAGCAATGCTCAGTCTCACAGGGGCTCCTAGTAGGAGTGGGTGTGCATCAGGCTTCAGCTCTGAGTCCACTGCTGTTTGTACTGGTGAAGGACTACATCAGCTAACAGGTTGGAGGGGACAGATAAACAAAGTTGCTATGTGCGGATGATGTGGAATTACAGGCAGACTCTGAGCAAGAACTTCAGCAAAGGATAGGGGAATGCAAAAACTGAAGGCACATGGGATGAAACAGATAAGATAGTTGTAATGGCAGCAAGCAGGGGAAATCAGAAAAAGCTGAAATTGAGACAGAAGAGAAAATAGTGGAACAGGTTAGCAGCTTCAATTATCTAGGAGGTATGGTTGAGTAGAAGGAAAGTCTGAATAGGAGGTCAAAGTTAGAATCAGAGAAGCTGCAGCCCACTGGCACAGAGTATCAGGTGTAGTGTATGACAGAAGAATGCCAAAGACACTGAAAAGTAAGGTGTGACCAGTACTACTGTATGGTACAGAAACCTAGGCATTAAAGACAGAACAATTGAGGAAGCTAGAGGTGATGGCAATGAAATGCCTGAGATGGATGGTAGGAAACACACTGCGGCACAGACAATGAAATGAGGACATCAGAGAAGAAGCCAGAGTAGCTCCAATTGCAGAAATGGACAAAGGAAACAGATTATGGTGGTTTGGGCACATGTGCAGAAAAGCAGAAGACAATCTAATGAAGAAGATTTGGGACAGACAGGAAGAAAGAAAGAGGAAATGCAAAGTGGTTGATGGATTGTGTGAGGGAAGACCTGCGACAGTCAGACATGAGTGTCGAAGAAGTTAAGAAAGTGGCATGGAATAGAACGAGATTGCATCATGTGGTCATAAACTCTGACCACCTCTCCATATTGTTAATTCCAGCAAATAAACCATTGCTAACTAGAGGGAGACCAACAGTGAAACAAGTAAGAGTATGGCCAGAGGGTACAGTCTCAGCACTCCAGGACTGTTTCAAGAGCACAGACTGGAGCATATTCAAGGAGGTAGGTACTGAGAACCAGTGTATCAACTGAGTGGAGTACACTGAGGCAGTGATGGGCTACATCTTAAAATGTGTGGATGATGTGAGAGACACTAAAACCATCATCACATGAGCCAACCAGAAACTCTGGTTGATGAGAGAGGTGTATGAGCTACTGAAAGCAAGAAACGCAGCCTTCAGTTCTGGAGACAGGGAAGCCCTCAGAACATCCAGAGCAAATCTGAACAAGGGATTGAGTGAAGCAAAATATGCCTATGGCAGAAAGATCCAGAGCTACTTCTCTGACCAGAAAGACCCCAGGTGCCTACAGCAGGTTATCCAGTCCATAACTGACCACAGACACCTTTTTTCACAATGTGAGGACAGCAAGTAATTCCTAAATAAGCTGAATGTCTACTTCAGCAGATTTGAGGAAGGGAATAGAACAACAGTGAAGAAAATGCCCATCGGCCATAATGAGAAGATGCTCACCCTCAACTCAGCTGATGTCCAGCGGACACTGCACAGAGTTAACCCGAGAAAAGCAGCTGGTCCTGACAACATCCTGGGGCAAGTGCTCAGGGACTGCGCAGTCCAAGTAACAAATGTCCTCATGGATATCTTCAATAACTCTCTTAGCAATTAGTTCTAAAATCCTTCAAGGACATGACAGTCATTCCATTACCAAAGAAGTCTCCACCATCTTGCCTAAATGACTACCGCCCTGAAGCCCTCACCTCCACAGTGATGAAGTCCTTTGAAAGGCTGGTCAAGGATGCCATAACATCTGGGCTGCTGCTATTCTTGACCCTCTGCAGTTTGCTTACTGAGCAAACCGCTCTATGGCAGATGCCATCTCTCTAGCACTCCATCTATCACTGGAACACCGTGAGAATAAAAATGCCTACACGAGGGTACTACTCATTGACTTCAGTTCTGCTTTTAACACAGTCATCCCTCTTCATCTGATAATGAAGCTACTCCAACTAGGCATCAACACACCACTTTGTAACTGGATTCTTGGCTTTCTGACAGATACATTTCATAATGTGTGCACAGGAAATAACTCCTTGGATAGCATCACTATTAACACTGGAGTCCCGCAAGGATGTGTACTAAGTCCCTTGCTGTTCACCCTGTTAACACATGATTGTACAGCCAGGTACAATACAAACCACATCATCAGTTTTACTGATGACACAATGGTGGTGGGCCTCATCAGTAACAATGATACAACAGTGTGTAGAGTTGAGGTAGAACAACTGATTACCTGGTTTGGAACTTAGCACTAAACATGATCAAGACAAAAGAGATAATTGTGGATTACAAGGAACATTTTCCCCTCACCATCAATGGGGAAACAGTGGAACGAGTGAGAAGCACAAAGTTTCTTGGAGTGCACATTGATGAGAACTTGTCTTGGAACACCAATATAAATGCCATAGTCAAGAAAGCACACCGGAGATTGCACTTTTTAAGAAGGCTGAGGAGAGTGAATCTCCCATCGACAGTTCTCACTACCTTCTACAGAGGTACTATAGAAAGCATCCTGACAAACAACCATGTAATATGGTATGGAAGCTGCTCTATCTCTGAGCACAAATCCCTCCAGAGAGTGGTGAAGATAGCTGAGAGGATCATCAAGACCACCTTATCACAACTTGTACTTATCCAGATGTCTTGGCAAGGCCAGAGGAATAATTAAAGACTGTACTCACTCTGCTTGCTTGCATCTTTCATCCAGAAAGCACTTCTGAAGCATACATTCCAGAACTATGAGATTCAGGAAGAGCTTCTTCCCTATTGTCATCAGGCTGCTGAACTCTAGTAACAACAATGCTCCATGATGGCCATCTGGGTCAGTAGAAGCTGTAAAAGCTTGTCTCAAGTTGTGCATTAACCTGGTTACCAGTCTCATCTAATAGTGCAATATTCATCTTGACTGTTAACTTATAGGCCATGTAGGGCAGTAGAAATGCAGTAAAATATCTCTTCTTTCAGTACAATACATGCTGCAAATTCGTAAATTAACCATAGTGCAATACTCCAAGGTCCATTGTGCAATACTCTAATGTTCACAGTGCAATGGTTAAATGTCTCTTTCTGTGCAAAGATCAGTGCAATGTCTTAACCAAGTACCTGTGCAATACTAAAGTCTCATGGAAGTAAGTGTTGACTGCAAAAAATGTTAAAATGTGTTTCGAATTATGTGCATTAGTCTGTCTACCTGCATGTCCATGGTGTAATAGCTAGGTGTTTTATGTGCAAAATAGTCTATATGTTGTCTGCATATTGAGCCTGAGACATGGAATTTTGTTCAGCTTTTGCACTTGTGTATTTTCTGAATGGGAATAAAATTTACTTTGACTTTGACAATTGATACAACACCCCAACCCTATGCAGAAAACGGAGGAAATGAGTGATGATGATGATGATATTGATGATGAAAAACAAAGCAGGTTATTTTTTTTCTTGGTCACTAGCATAAGAACCATGAGAGGATTTGTTAATGTCCTACTTACATTTTGTTAAGACATTTGACCCAGTCCTATAGTATAGTATAGATTGTGTACAGTTAGAACTTTATATATATATATATATATATAAAACACTTTTACATTTACAGTGTTATTCTGTACAGATATCATGGTTTAACATGCTGTCTTCAATACCATTTTCTTCTCAGGAAGGTCTCAGTAGATTGGCAGTACTTCAATAACTAGATCAGGGTACGGTTTTGCTGTTTCCAGATAAAATGGTTTTATCATTACCTAACAAAGTATTTCAGGTGAGTAGGGGTACATCTTTCATACACAGAATATATGGGTGGAGTGGCAATAAGTAGCGATGAAAATACAAAAGAACATCTGTGTTTCTTAACAACAGATAAGATTATGGATTCCTCAGCTATGATTTCTACATTTATGTCAGGTGTCTCTGATGATGAATGTGCTAACCTCCATGTCATTTAACAAATCTTCCATCTCTTTTTCAGGTTCACAGACTGGCAACAATCTCGATAATCTAGCTTTGATTTGGTTGGCTTTCTTCCTAATAGACAAACCACCAATGGGAAATGTATATATCATACATCTAAAGTAGCTCTCAGTAAGTTTTAAGAACTTAACTGCAGTGCTATACATTGACTATATCTCCAGGTACAAATGTCTTAACTTAGTGATTGCATTACTCATCTGCTCCTGAGCCCCATCTTTACATTTTTTTCAAGTCTAGTGCACATTAAATGTGGATCTCTGCCTTTACAGATTAGACGTTCCTTGTGGAGACAAACCTGTATGATCTTAGGAGTAGTTCTGGAAACAAATCAGTGAACAATTTTTCAGTAGGCAAAAACATAAGAAAAACAGCAGTGCAAACGTCTCAAAATCCTTTAATAAAATGGAATAAAACACCAAGCTTTCAAGTCTCATATATATATAAAACATAAATATTATTTAACATATGTTTGTCTCTCTTGTAATAGTGGTTTAATGCTATTTTTACTATTCAGACCTCGTGGGTGGTCTGCTCTAAAATAATTTATCCATTTGTATTCTTCGATCTCATTTCTAGGGCAGCCACGGTGGTGCAGTGGTTAGCATTGCTGCCTCACAGCAAGAGGTTCTCCGGTTCGATCCTCGGCTGGGGTGCCTTCTGTGCGGAGTCTGCATGTCCTCCCTGTGGTTGCGTGGGTTTCCTCCGGGTGCTCCGGTTTCCTCCCACATCCCAAAGACATGCTGCAGGTGGATTGGACACTCTAAATTGGCCCTAGGTGTGCATGTGAGTGTGCCTTCTGTGGAAGGTTGGGCGCCGGGCTGGCAACTCGACACTGTAAAACTCCACTGCCATTCAATGTGCGGACAAGGTGATCCGCTGTGGCGACCCCTAACCGGGAAAAGCCGAAAGAAGAAGAAGAAGAAGAAGATTCTTCGATCTCATTTCTATTATTCAAGTCATCTCCCCTAATACTAGCTAAAACTCTAAATTTAAATGTACGTTCCATGCCAGAAGCATCAATACGCTTAAATAATACATTTGTTTCAAGGCACCTATGTATATCTAACATATGTGAAGCAAGTCTGTCTTTCAACTTTTGATTAGTTTTACCTGAAAAAATGACATACATTTTCACAGTTTGCCGAATAAACCACATTCTCAGTAAAACTAGTTGCATATACATTAAAAATGAAATTTTTCTTTGAAATTGGATGAATAAATTAATTGGATGGATTAATAAATTTACAAAAGACACAATTATAACATGGCATTGTCTGATGTCTATTAGTAACAGAAGTGGACTCAGTACTATTAGAGAGGGAAAAATCCTTATAACATAACTATTGTTTCAAATTTCTTTCTTAAACACAAAACGGGGTTTATCTGCTACACATTTTTTAACTTTATTATCAGATGTTAGAATATCCCAATTTCTTTCAATAATCATTTGAACTTGTGTAGTATGTGTATTGTACTTAGTAATATGCCAATCAGGGTTATCAGTGGTAGGTCCATTCTCTAATGTATTACCTAATAAGTGAGGTTTACCTGCTTTTTATCTTTCAGAATTTATAAATAATATACTATCATTAATAATTTTGGTATTATATATTTTAAAGTAAAATCATCTACCTCTCTATTAAACCCTTCAGTGGTTGTGTTTAATCTGCTAGCCCTAAGTAGCTGACTTCTTAATACCCCTCTATAAATATGCCTTGGATGCATGCTGTTGGCATGTACATAGCGTGTGGTCTGTACATTCTTCTTATAAATAGAAGTATCAAACAATTTTCCAGTCTCAGTCTTCATTTTCTTCACCCCTTCCTTCAAAGTCTGTAAATCTGTCACTGATGGGCCATTAGAGGAAGTATGAAACAGTGCAAAAGTGAAGTTAAATTATGAAGTTAAATTATAACTTCTATTTTCCTTCATAAAGTTTACAAAACTTCATGGCAGTAAGACAAAATCCATTATTGGAAACTAACATTTCTGGAATACTGTATATGCTAAACCATTGTCTTATTTTTTTTCAAAAGTTGCTTGAGAAATCGCAGAATTTATGAAATGCAACAGGATGATTTATTTTCAAATGTTGCTTGAGAAGTAGCATAATTTATGAAATGCACCAGGAGCATTTTTTTCAAAAATTGCTTGAGAAGTAGCAGAATTCATGAAATGCACCGGGAACATTTTGTTTTTAAAGTTGCTTGAGAAGTATCAGAATTCATGAAATGCAACAGGAGCATTTATTTTTCAAAAATTGCTTGAGAAGTAGCAGAATTCATGAAATGCACCAGGATCCACCAGGATCCTTTCAAGATCATGAACATTTTCCAGAGAATGGACTGGCATAGTACACATGGCATCTGGATCATGACTTTCAGGTCATTCCTATTGCTGTAAACATGCATTAATTTGATGATTTACTGATTGCTTGACACCCTTCACGTATCATAGTCTATGCTAGGCCACCATACAAATTATATGGCTAAACATTTCCTTCTGGATGTTCCAAGATAAGAGTTTCAGTATTAATGAATGAGCTTGATGAAGAATTACTACTCCAGACCACCACAATGCACAATTACCTCTGACACTTAAGGCTGTTCTTCTGTTACAGTATGGAGTAAACCTCAGCTCAGCAGTGGCGGCTGGTGACTTCAAATCAAAGGAGGGCTGCAGGAGACAGCTGAATGGGTGGGGTCAATGGGAATGGGTGTGGTCAACTAGAAAGGGGAGGAGCTATGCTCAAAACCACAACAACTAACTAAATACACTGCCCTGGGTGCCAAACCATCATTATGAGAGTCCAATCAAGACAAAATGAAGTGTAGAAGAATAAAAATATTTCAATGCATTGGCTGCATGACAGCTTACTTAATATCTAGATGGAAACAAAAAGGTTGTGAGGCATGAAAAAATAAATTAGTTTTTTAATACATTAATGGAATGCCAGTCAAAATCAAGTGGCACTCAACTCAAACCACTTCTTGCACTGCAGTTCTAATTATAATTTATATTCAGCTTTAATAAAGTACCAAGTAACATGCTGAAAGTAGAAATGTCTGATGCCCCCACTTGTAAAAATGTTTCTTATCCAAAAAAAGACCTGCTGCCTGACAACTATCTACTTGTTTCATGGGGAAAACATGATCAAAGTAAAAAATGAAAAGCAAACAAGAAATAAGCTCAAGATACATTGCTTAAAAGGATTACTGTACAGGTTATGGACCACATGATTGGCATTCTTTTTAGTTTACGGGTAAAGCCTGCAGAAATGACTGGAAGTCTCCAAGTGTAATGAGCTTCTTAAAATAATGTAATCTGTCCTTTATTACAAATACTGTCATATGCATTTCAATACCCAAGGCTTATACATTATCTAGTTAAGTAGTCTCTACATGGCAACAACAGAAAGGCTTTCAATGTTGGCAATTCTTTAACAGTATGCTTATAAAAACTTACTTGCATCTTACGATCTCAGCCAAGCTTACCTGATGGTCATTAAAGTATTGCTACTTAAACACAGAGCAACAGGCACTTTGAGTAATAAGCATAAATCAACAGTACAAAAAATATGACAGAAACCAGACCATTATGCAAAAATCAAGGACAGATGAAAAGCCACTCTAGTACTTGTGTCTACTTTGGATGGGGGGGGGGGGGATACTCTGCACATTTACATTGCATAACTACTCCTTGCCTTGCTTCGACACATCCAGAGTCACTACATGGGGGAGTGGGGTGCAAGAAGTATGTCACAATTTGAAATGTCTCTGGCTGACTATGATGGCCCTGACACATTTGTCATACCTCTCAACCTCAGAGCAAGAAATCTGGACAAAGCCATGCAAAGAAGTGGGACAAAGGCCCAAAAATAAGGACAATTTTTAAATATTGCTCTTATAAACTTAGAAAGATAATAGAATAGGTCTTGCATTAGTATGAATTTTCTGAATGGTATGAAATCTGAAACTCAAATGTCTGTCATTATTTTCTAACGTCAGTCTTTAATGATTTGTCACTATTTTGCCAAAAAAACACAATTCTGCCAAAAAAAACACAATTTTATAAAAATGGACCAAAAATGTGATGTAAAAATATAAAATAGCCACACCATACAGCTGGGAACCTGTCAAAGAAGGGTCACTTTAATATTAGTACTGCTAACTTTTGAGCAGCTGACAAAATAAAAGAATCTACATGCATTTCTGAAATAAAACTAATTTATAACTCTGATTATTACAGTTATTTCTTAATTGTAAACACTCCATGTTTTCTTCCAAAATTGCTCTTTTGCGGAGGGATTATTACGGGGAAGAGCAACATTTTGAGCCAAAATCAGGGGCAGTTGAGAGGTTTGGTTATGCCTAATTCTATAAAGCAATTTATTTGCATGTACCTCTCAACCTGTTAATGCAATAAATCTGGACAAGGCCAAATATATTGGGGGAACATATAAACAGTACTAAAAATTGCTCTTGTATAAACTGAGACAGTTGATAGAACAGGTCTTACTTTAGCATGCATTTTTCTGAAGGTTATGAAGTCTGAAACTTAGTGTGTCATTATTTAGTGACTTAATTCCTAAATGAGTTGCCAGAAAACCACAAATTTTATGAGGAACAAACCAAAATTAAGAAGCAAAAATCTATTAATTCTTTGAAAATCTGGACAGTTGGGAGGTATAGTTCAGCTGGGGCTGTCTTTAAGTTTGCCGCCCTTCCCCCTCACAAAATCATGGTCGAATGGAGCCTCCCCATGCAGCCATTCCAATGATCCATTACTTGGCTATTTCACTCCATTTACCATAAACACTAATGTGCATACTGATTTACTTCTATGATGATTTGGACTTCATTGGAAAGTTTTATTTTGCATTTTACAGCACAAACACTAAGACATCTGCTAAACAAACTTAGCATTAAAACTTATCTGCCCTTGAAACTCACATTCATTGAAACAGCATTGAAACCCACATTCAAAGAAAAATACATTTTACCAGTGGCAGAACTGTCCAATTCAGAACATCTTTCCAGTAAACAATGAAACAAAATGCATGCACCCATAATGACAAAACTGCCCAGTTCAGAACATTTCCATCATAAAAGTCTACTCAGACTTCTACAGTCCACCATTATCAGTAAATATGCACAATTCTACAGTCCACCATCATCAGTAAATATGCACAATCTCTGAAGAAGTAAAAAAGTCATCAAAATAATTCCACATTAAATAAATCTGTAACTAATGAAGAGGTTGCTGCTAGCAAACACTTTTATATTTCATGGTTTTATCGAAAAATAAAGTGTCTGATGCCCCTGAAGAATAAATTGACTATATTCCATTAAAAATGGTAAGCTAGTAATATTGCAATAGGAAATGGATTGCAAACCGATAACAGGCTCATAGTTAGTATCTTAACTTTTTCAGTACGGCAGCATTCAACCCTTGTGGGAGTAGAACCAACAACCATCTGCATCAAAAGCAAGTACACAACCTGTTGTGCTATTAACAATGCAAGCTGACTTAGCATAAGCAGCACTAAACTTCTCTTCCCCTGCAGCTCTCAGCTCCTTGTAAAATCTACTCAATACTCAACTGCATCTCAACTTCGCAACACAAGAAATCTGGAAAAAGCCAAATTTATTGGGGGGGGGGGGTCAAAAGCCCCAAAACCAGGGACACATTAAACATTCCTTGTATAATCTTGGAAAGTTGCTAGAATAAAATGCTGTGTTACCACCATAAATTTTACTGCCAAGGTCCCTGTGCAAAACAGTCAGAGCAACATACCACTAGGCCATATCAGCTGCTTTGTGAAAGAAAAATGCTGTGTTACCACCATACATTTTACTACCAATGTCCCTGTGCAAAACAGTCAGAGCAACATACCACTATGCCACATCACCTGCTTTGTGAAAGAAAAATGCTGTGTTACCACCATACATTTTACTGCCAAGGTCCCTGTGCAAAACAGTCAGAGCAACATACCACTACGCCAAATCAGCTGCTTTGTGAAAGAGCGGAAGACTGAAACGTAAATGGCTATCATTTAATGAATTCAGTTCTCACCATAGCTGTCAACCTCTTAGCAGAAAACACCTGGACAAACCCAGTAATGAGGGAATGCAGCCCTCAAACATATTCAGTGAATTCAGTTCTTGCCATAGCTGTCAACCTTAGCACAAAAAATCTGGACAAAACCAATAATGGGGTAATACAGTCCCAAAAATAAGGACAAATTTCAAATATTCATTTTATAAACTTAGAAAATTGCTAGAATAAAAGGTTGTGTTACTATGTATTTTCTGAAGAATATGAAGTCTGAAATTCAAATGCCTGTCAACTTTACTTCTGACGGAACAAAAACAATTTTCAGCAGAGGTCCAGGGAGAAATACTGCAGACACATGTCTTTGTAAAATGGCAGGACACAAAAGCAAATCCACACAAACACAGGGATGAGATGCAGACTCCACACAGAAGGCACCCCAGCCAAGAATCAAACCAGAAAACCTACAGCTGTGAGGCAACAGTGCTACCACTGCACCATCAAATATGTAAGGAATTAAACATTCAGAAACCTGAAGTCTGAAATTCAAATGCCTGTCAATTTTATTTAACATTCGTTAATCAGGACAGTCTGACTTGGAACAAAAAACAATTTTCAGCAGAGGCCCAGGAAGAAATAATGCAGACATGTCTTTGTAACATGGGAGGACACAAAAGCAAACCCACACAAACACAGGGAGAAGATGCAGACCCCACACAGAAGGCACCCCAGCCAAGAATCAAACCTGAAAACCTGCAGCTGTGAGAGAACAATGCTACCATTGCACCATCAAATATCAAGCATTGCAACATTTAGAAACCACAGATATTATGAGGAACAGATCAGATCAAATATGAGGCAAAAATCTGCAATTTTTTTACAAATGGTGGTGGGTAGGGAATTCAGGTCCTTAACACCTGCATACAAGGTACAGGGTTCAAGCCTGAGGTATTCCCTACCACACCATGAGTTTGTTCTAGCCACCTAACAACTGGGGCATTTACACACACACCACACACACACACACACACACACACACACACACCCCTTTGCTCCTCCTACCTTCCATAGTGTGATGTAGATCCCTTCCACACACCCATAGTGTGATGTAGATCCCTTCCCCTGTCCATGATCCATATAGCTGGGGCCATTACATACATCCCATAGCTGGCGCGTTCCAGCACATCCCCAACGAGACTCCTTACCATTACATCCCCGCGAGATCTCCAGCCTGCCTGCCGATGTTGCAGTCCGGGTCCGACCTGTTCCCAGCGACAGTCTATGCAGTTAAAACTGCATAGACTTCTGGGAGCTCTGTTCTTACATGTTTCCCAGTCCGGACTGCTGCTGAGACAGTCTGCGCATGCTCCAGACTGTCTCAGCAGCAGTCTGGACTAGTGCGCATGCGTGAAAGTCCGTGATTTTTTAAATTTTTTTTATCTTTTCTTTTTCTTTTATTTTCTTTATTTTACAGCTGAGGGGGCTGCAGTCTGGCAGTCCAATAGCACGGGCCGCCCCTGCAGCTCAGTTATTACAGGCTATGTTTTCAATCCATATTAACACACTTGTAACAAAATGACATATTATGTAGTCCAATGTTTTACTTGCTGAGTATGCAGTGTTGCATTACCCGTGATATCTACCTTCAATACTTGATCTGCTGTATCCAGATCTGTAGGTTTTCCTCATAGGCGCCAGAACCATAGAGCGAGGGGGAGGGAGTGCTCCCCCCCACACTTTTACAGCTACAAGACCTGACACGGAGGACTCATGTGTGTGTCTCACGTTAACATGAACTTAAACACAAAAGTGCGCGGCTCCTGATCACATCATTGCTGCCAGACTCAACACCCATGGTAAGCTTTAAGGCTTTATGTTATGGTGGTGCTTGGTGCTCCGTTTATGTTATGCTAGTGCTTGGTGCTCCGTTTATGTTGTGCTGGTGCTTGGTGCTCCATTTATGTTATGCAGCCTGCTGGTGCTCCATGTGTGTGTGTGTGTGTGTGTGTGTGTGTGTGTGTGTGTGTGTGTGTGTGTGTGTGTGTGTGTTTAACTTTGTGAAGGGAAAGAACTGAGTTTTACTGTAGGAATTTGTTTCACAAGAATACAGTATGGATGTTTTGTAATCACATGATGACACTGGATATAGGCATTTTTGCTAAGTATGCCGTCGGTTTTATTTCATTAAACAAAGGTGGTGGAACTGTGAAACTCTCTACCAACAGAGATTATGAGTATCAAAGTTCCAGGCATTTTGGACATGACTGGAATGTAGGGGGTAATCTGACATCTGTTCATTTCAGCAGTAGTAAAGGGAGTAGCACAGTGAATCAGGAAAGAACAAAACACCACATGAAGAATAGGTCTGATAGAAGACTAAAAAAATCTAGACAGAATTGACTCAATTCGTTATTAGAATACAAGGAAATATACTGGCAGGTTTATTATGTACAGTTAAATTTCCAGGTCTAAACGACACATGAGTATTAACAATGATTAAAATTAGGTAAATTAAAGTGAATGTGAACTGAACTTACAAATTAAAAATTGTGTATTTTACTTCATTCATGACATTTTTATTATTTTTCACTGCAATATAAGAAAAGTGTTTTACATCTTCTAAAGTACTGAAGACAATATTTGTGACATCATTGATATGTGAGTTCTTTAATGTATTTATATGGGAGGCTTTTCATATTAGTTTTATTCTGAAAATGTCTTGATTATTAATCAGAGATGAAAGTACACTGTTTAATAAAAAGTCAGGGAGAAGTCCAAAAGTATGTTTTTATTTGCCTCCAAACCACTAAAGAATAGTTTTGGTTATTCCATCCTCTTTTATTTTCACAGTCTAGGTTTCCATAACTGCTATTCTTAAATTTGAAATGTTTGTGGTAATCATTAAAGATTTTTTCTATCATTCTGTAATAACAAACAAGATGCCATAGAACACCATACCCTTCACCCCTACAAAAAAGCAGTGAACAAAAGAAGTTTAGAAAATTAGATACATGCATTTTTAAGTTGCGACTGGAATACTGTATATCAGATATACAGGTGTAAGCCTAACTTTCACTTCACGTCATTAATTTTGTTGTATTTATTTAATTGCTGTACATAATTAATTTCTACACAAAACTTCTTAACCTAAGCCTTCTCTGACTTTTTCTTCTCAATATACTATTAATACCTTGGATATCTAGGGTCTGGAGAATACTATTATGCTCATCTCTCTCTTTTTGATTCATGGTTATGTGGGTCAGATGTGTTTTTCTAGACAAAGCCAATGGCTCCTTAACTTGTATCTTATACTGAAACTGTTATCAATTGGAGGTATTGCTTTCAATATTGGCTATTGTAAATTATTTAAAATAAAGTTCATATGTACTAACAGGGTATGACTAAAATGATTAATAGTCACTGATATATTTGCTCACAGTTCATTAAATATTCATGTGTTTCACCTATATTATATATATATATATATATATATATATATATATATATATATATACACACACACACACACACCCTGTGAGCCAGTGAATCTACAGCCTGTATAGCCTTCTTATGTTCTTGAGTGCACTGGACAAAACTACATTTGTGTAGTGTAGGGCCCACTTACTGTGTACTTATGCATGATGGGAAACAAGCTACTTTTTGCGTGCAGTAACAGAAAGGGAGAGAGAAAACCAAACCAACTGTTTTACTTCTGAGCCTTATGTCCTGGATGTTTGTTAATGATTTTTATACTGTTTATTACTACTTTTGTGTGCACTGAATGCTGGATTATGCCATGAAATTGAGGTAAAAGATAGACATATTAAGTGCTTCTATAGTACAAGATTCAATATTAACAGTGCTTAAGAGTATTTAATAAAACCTTATTAAGGACACACTAAGCACAGTTAAGATCAGGTCTTGTGCTAGGAACTATCAGCAGATGTTGCTGGCTAGCAAACAACAGCAGCAGCAGAATGCAAAACAGCTTTTAAAAACTGCTAAGATTTCACCCTGTGACACTTGCAAGCAGAAAGTGTGACATAATGAAATGTCTTGTAGCTTTTAAAAGCTGTTTTACCTTCCGCCAGAGGAGTACTTTGCTTCTGCTCAGTGTAGCTCTTAACTGTCCCTCATTGTGCAGAATGTCCCTGATTGTGCCTCATATTTTTGCCCTGTTCTTGTAAAATCTTTGATTTATTGGTAAATCACTGAGGATTACAATCACTCAGTAATGTCCAGCCATTAGAATTTCATGTTTTTTATTGTTCAAAAATGCAAGTTCATCCAAAACTGTTTTTATGAATGTTTTAAGTGAATTAGCGCAATATTTAAAAAGACAGTCCCTGATTCCCATCCCCCAATTTTGGATTTGTCTAGAATTCTTAAGCAGAGAAATTCAGAAGAATGCTGTGCCATTGCAAGCATTTACCAAGCAGGCAGAGTTAAATGTATTATAGATGAAAATGAATGTAAGCAATGTTAATATGATAACTTCTGTATATATTGGAGAATAAAAACCAACACTTCCTTGACTGAAAGGCAGGAGTTGAGAAGAGATTTTTTTAGTGAGTATAATATAACCTGGATCAGCCAGCTGCTAGCCAGGGACTTCAGAGGCAGAGTGCATTACAAGTTGGAGTAGATGTCTATCTACCCTATAGGGAAGTACTCACTTCTCATTTTAACTTAAATTCCTTGCTATTGTTTGTCTTTTCGGCTTTTCCCGGTTAGGGGTCGCCACAGCGGAACTCCGGTCCACTAATAATTGGCAGTAGATTTTTATGGTGTCGAGTTGCCAGCCCGATGGCCAGCCTTCAGCAAAGGCATGCCCATTCATGCATGTCTTTCGGGGGCCACTCGACCGTGGGGAGGACATGCAGACTCCACACAGGAGGCACTCCAGCCGAGAATCAAACAGGAGAACCTCTTGCTGTGAGGCAACAAAAAAATAGCTAATATTTTCTACCTGACTTTTTATTTATTTAGTTTTCAAGTTTTAATAAGAGATAGACATATGTGTGCACATGTTCTGTAAAAGAGTATGCAACAAAGCAGAAGGGGATAAGAGAAAATGGAACAACTTGGGGATTTGGTTGGGGGAGTAGGTTTGCTGTTTGAAGATGTAATGAATACTGTGCTAGAGACTGGATTATGCACAAGTTAGAGGTAGCACAGTTGCACTTAGCATTCCTGCCCCATAGTGCTTAGTTTTCCATTCATCAACTGGGTTGCATTCTAGACAGATTGTGCATATAATTCCTATGCCCAAGTGGGTTTTGCTAAGTCCCCTGGTTTCTATCACTTTTCGTGTGTGTGTGTGTGTGTGTGTGTGTGTGTGTGTGTGTGTGTGTGTGTGTGTGTGTGTGTGTGTTCACGTGTACGTGTGTGTGTGTTCACATGTACGTGTGTGTGTGTGTGTGCTTGTGGAGTGGTGTCAGTGATGGCTAATGTACTGCATGGTGTGTACTGAGCTTTACTGGTGACCGTTTTGGTGCTAGGACAGAATGGTGACTTTCCAGTCATTCTCTAATCCTGTTCTTCCTTCTGCTTCATACACCAACCAGTTTCAACATTAGCTTTGTTCATAATTTTCAATGCAATTTCTGTGCAGTTATCGTTAAAGCAAATCAATTTGTAACAAGTAGATGTTTATGTTATGGTAAAACATAGCTCTAAAAGAATGCCATTTTTGATTACAAAGTGCCCCTCTTGCCCTCCGCCCGCCCCCCAGCCTTTAACAGCTTCCGGCACCCCTAGCTTTCCTTAACTACAAGACCTACTTAAAGCATCTGAATAAGAATGGCATTTGCCTGGTCATAGGCAATGCTGTGCTCATATGTTGAAATACTCTCATCAGTACTGCCACTGCTGTAACCATTGTAAAGCTATTTGTGGAACACGTTTTGTTTAGTAAATCAGGACAGATTTCTTCATAAGGTAAGCACTGGTTTGTGAGCTGTGTAAATGGTAAAACAAAGCAAAAAAAACTGCCATTCATATTTGCAAAAATCTTTGAATCCCAAAAGTTATGGCTATTCGTTTCTTATTCTCTTGTGAATGTTTTTTTCTCAACAGGTGTCAGAATGCAAGAAGTAATACAAAGAGATTCTTCACCGTTGTCAGACATTCTGTGAAGGTACGTCTCCTACATCATAAGCAGAAATGTCAGAAGGTAGGCTCAGCTATAAGCTGAATAATAACTAAATAGACTGGGACATAGTTTGACTGTTAAAATACTTATTCCTGTTGTTTGCCCTGTATACATAGCTCAGGTTTGCTTAATAGTTTACTGTTGTAAGTGCAAACATAAATAATACATCAAAACCACAAAAGCTAAAAAAGAAAAATGTTGCAAAAAGTCGAATTGCAAAACTTTCTATCACTCCAGACCCAAGAACAAGTGCTAATATGGTTCTGCAAGGAGAGGGGTCAAGTCTGGGAGTTTGGTATATTTTTGATTTTTGTCATTCTGAATTTTGGTGTTTTCTTGGAGACGCTGCCAGTATCAATGTTCCAATGCTCACATTTCTGGTTGCAACCCTTGTATAATAATTAATGAAAAGGGTTTAGCAACATAGTTAGGTTAAGTAAAAAAATATATAATTAAATAGACCCAGGTATTTTTTCATCTCTACAGCAATTTAGAAGGTAGAACTTGTATGATAGCTCTTGCTGTAGTCTCTAAATGCTGTACTTGTAATGCACAAATTATTTATTTTACACAGAAATGCATCCTCCAATCTTTGCAGCACCTCCCATAAATTATGCACCTATTTTCCTGTCAGCCAGGTAATTATCAGCATGTGGTATACCTTTTCAAGTTCAGAGCAAAACAAAATGCAGTCACTAAGAATACAAAGAAGATTGAGTGAAGATTGCAATTGGTAATATATTTTAATGTTGTTAATTTATTGAGCTACTTATCTTCTTCTTTCAACTTTTCCCAGTTAGGGGTTGCCACAGCAGATCACCTGTCTGCTCGTGATTGGCAGTGGAGTTTTATGGTGTCGAGTTGCCAGCTTGGTGCCCAACCTTCCACGGAACGCACACACACGCATGCACACAGTCATGCCTAGGGCCAATTTAAAGTGTCCAATCCACCTACAGCATGTCTTTGGGATGAAACCGGAGCACCCCGGAGGAAACCCACATGACCACAGGGAGGACATGCAGACTCCACACAGAAGGCACCCCAGCCGAGGATCGAACCAGAGAATCTCTTGCTGTGAGGCGGCAATGCTAACCGCTACATTACCGCTGCCGCCCTTAATGAGCTACTTATCTAGTGATGATAAAAAAAGTTTTAATCAACATCTTATCATTTGTACCATCCTATGAGACTTCAGTTATGAACACTGTCAAATCATTTAAACTATTTGCCTGAGAGCATGATTTAGCCATTTTCTTTCAGGATACCTTTAAAGCTATTACTGTGTTCATAAAACCAAGTGATTTTATTTATGTCATGCAGCCTGTCACTTATGGCTTTGGTCTTAATTGTGAAAAAGGAATATCTTTTAGACAAACAATCTCAGATTTTGCAATTTAATTATTCAAGAAAATGAAACACAGAATGAAAGTACATATTATAAAATTGTGGCAGATGAGGGAGGCTGCAGTATGAGTTTGGATGGAGTGCTGTAGGGAACTGAGTTTAATCAGCTGTTTGACAATGAAAATTAACATGCTATTTCTAAGTATAAAACCTGTGAAATGCACCAGAATTTTTTTTCCCTTTTTTATTAATTATTAACTGAGAGATATTTCATAAATGACTTGGCTACTCATGCTTATTTATTTACTTATGCCTTGTTGATTGTGTTAGCCCTAATATGGCAGTGGCCTCTTCAATGGGAGTGCCAAGGTGGTTTTCATACCGACTAGGGGGAAATTCAGACAGGACATCAGAGAACCTCCTTTACTCTTTTCAGTAAGTGCCATGGAATCTTTTGCACTAACCTGAGTTACCGCCTCCTTAGGCAGATGGGACCTCAGTTTCACATCTCATCCAAAGTATATTATACCCAGGAATGCAGCACCTCCTTTATTCTGTACTATTTTGCAAGTACTGGAAAACTGAGCAAAGCTCTTGCTGTGGGAGTTGAACCCACAGCTTTCTGATTGTCCAACATATGTGGAGTCATTGACACTATGATCATTACCCTGCATTATTTGTCATAGCTATACAACCAGTACACTAGCAGTTGGGTAAAATGCTTCTGAGACTCGTAGTTTATAGCAAAGGTTGTTGCACTGAACCACTTAATGTATATGTAGAACACCAAACAACACATTTGTGCTTTGCCTTCCTATTTTAAGGAGTCCACTGGCATTTTAACTAAATTAAGAGATAATGCTCTTCACAGAGGATTGATTTAAGCTCATGTGTTAGTATCTGTAAGTGCAAAATCGTTATTTATTTGAATACCAAATGATACTGTGATTGAAGTCATAAGAAGGTTGTTGTTTGTCTTTTGGCTTTTCCCGGTTAGGGGTCGCCACAGCGGAACTCCGGTCTGCTAATGATTGGCATTAGATTTTTCACGAAAGCCGAGGTGCCAGCTCGATGTTCAACCTTCAATGAAAGCAGGCCCATTTACGCATGTCTTTTGAACGCCCACCCAAGCGCGGGGAGGACATGCAGACTCCACACAGAAGGCACTCCCCGCAGTCCAGCCGAGAATCGAACAGGAGAACCTTTTGCTGTGAGGCAATAACGCTACCGCTGCACCACTGCGGGTCATAAGAAGGATACTTAACAAAGATGTTCACCTAACCCAATGGAAAGTAATGACATTTGCGTACTATTTGAAATGCTTTTAAAACTGTGTTTTTGGTTGGTGAACAAGTGTTTTGCCAGGTGAGGAGGACAGCTATAGGGACTGCTATGTCCATCAGCTATGTTAATGAGTATGTGGAATAACAGGAGGCTGAATGCATTTATAAACTGAAGCAGTGTACCAGCATTTCACTGTATTTGCACTTTCTGGATGATATATTTATTATTTGACAAGGAAATGATGTGATGTTAATTGAATTCCAAGAACATTTTCTGGCACCTACCAAGAGCCTTAGATTACCTTTGACATGCAGCATAAAGCAATAAAGCCTTGGATTTGGTAGTAAATAAGAAATACACTAATAATAATTTTGAGGCACAGGTTTAATATAAAGTGATGCAAAAGAAATATTATGCACACAACACCATTATGCATCCACTATTCATTAAAATAAATATTATTAAATCCAAGTTTGTCCTGATATCCAGGCATACATCTAATAGTAATATTTTCATTGCAGAAATAGATTTATATAACCAGATGTTCTTAGAAAGGTAATACACCAGGGAACTGATTTAGCAAATTAAAAAATAAGTAGAACGTTGAAGACAATAGATTATGCATTATAATAAAGCGTGCTTTTGAGAGACAGTGTTATGAAACTGAAGGTGAGCTTGTAAGGTTCTCCAAAGATATGCAGAGTTTCAAATATATTATTTTCAAATATTGTAAATGTATGTGCGGGTATAGACAGCTAAGTGACCTAAAATGCTTCTTGACAGCTCCCTCAATCCATTTATTATTGTGAAAAAAGTATAAGCCAAATTTTTGTCAGTGAGTTTCTATTGCTACCAAATATAAACAGGTAAACTTAAATGTGGATTCGGCGTGCACTTTAATTTGTGGATGATAATAACTGTTACAAACATCCCAAAACAAAGAAGAAATGCTGTAATTGATATTATACAGATTGTAACGCCGTCTTTAAATTGCTGTATGCCTAAGGTGTTTAGTTTTCTGTGTAGGTAAAACTATACATAAATTTGGTGATCAGATTTACTAGAATTTATTTATTCAATATTAAAAGGCACAATGGAAATAATGCACTGGTTTAACAGACTCTTACATGAGACCAATAATCTAGTTTTAGATTTCAAGTTTTTAAAAGAGTGAATGAAGACTGGAGGAGTAGCAACCAGAATAACATGCTTGAATACAAGGAATGTGTCTGTGTAAAACTGTTAAATAATGGAGAAGGTAATCCTGGTTTAAACCAAAGTCATCATAGCACCTGCCTTGAAGCTAATCTTTTAAGACACTAATTGCACTGTTAAGCAGGAGTAAAGAAAGTAAAGCGCCATCAACAAAGAAGTTAATATTAAAGTGTGCAGCACCCTGTGCATGACGGTTTTTGACTGACTGTCAGCAAGGACCAATGACGGTACAGTGAGATGAAGTGGCTTATTTTGATATATATATAAATATATATATATATATATATATATATATATATATATATATATATATATTTGTATAAAACACCATAGCGTAGAGAGGGTAGGTGTGAGACCAGAATGTGTTCATGACTCTGCATTTTGGCTGTGGAAAATAGGAGGGTAGAACCTGCTAATATCTCTATCCCAAAGATTGTAGAACTCAAAATTTTTAGACGACAGTGGATGTCTGTTCTTGGCAGAAGTCATGCCAGAACCTGTCCATGCCTCCTCCTTATACTCAAGCAGAGGTCCCAGATAATTACTTTGATATACAAAATATGTGTAAAAGCCAAGATGACTTGACCAATGGTCAGCAATGTTGACCGTGATACATGATCTGTGAGCATAGTAGACAGTTAAGGGAGTGCCATATACCCCAGAGGGCTCACCTGTTAACAGTGAGAAGATGGATTAAATATGTAGATATCTGAAGATTGTAGAAGGCTATATTCTTATGTAAACATTCTGAATGGCTCTCAGGTTTCCTTCTGAAGTGCAGAGGACCATGCCCTAGTGATGGTCTGGTTAAATCTTCAGTTGAGATACTCAGTACTTCAATAACATTTTGAGTGAGAATTTCAAGTGTTTTGCATTCAAGTATTTAAAGAGAGGGACTGCAAGGCTAGCTGCCAGGTTTTGTTGGTGGATACAAGGGACTGTGCTCAGGTGACCCTCTGAGCTGAATGAGCAGCTTATGTCAATGTGCTTCACTGACCATATGGGTAACTTAAAAATCAAGCATCCTGTGCTGTATAGTAAAAATTTAAACAGTGCTACTTAAGGGATGGCTGTCAGGGTCCATTCTAGGGTACAGAGAACCATGCCTTAGTTAGCTTCTGGGCTGGTAATGGAGTCAAAATATGCTGATTTTCATTCACCTTCTTGGCAGCTGAGGAAAGGAGGTTTACTCTGTTGTTTGACCAAGTATTTAAACAGAGATGCTATATGAATGTTTTTAAGTGCCCTTAATGAGTGCAGAGGACCTTGCCCTGATGAACTTCTGGGTTGAATGTGCTGTCCAGATGTACAAGTCCTAAGGAGACAACATTAGATTTTGGTAACAACCAAAATCTCCTGCTCAAAAATCAACTTGTCATCCAAGATCTCCCTAGATTATGCACCATAGATGCAGCTTGCACTTTGTCTCCATAAAAGGTAATATTAGAAAACAAAAAAGTGTAATGAGAAATTGCTAAGTACAGCTTGTATAACCATTGTTACTGTCTTGGAGATGTTGAATTTGAATCAGTTACTGAGCACAACTCATGGATGTTTTCCAGGACTTTCTCCAATTATGTAAATGCACTAAAACCCCTCACTTTTCCTAAGGACACTGCTCGTACAGTCCAGACATATCCAGCAAACAATGAAAAACAGAGTCCAAACAGACCAGCACAAGTTAAATTATTTATTGTTAAAGAACAGACATTAGCATTTTTGGGGAAAATCCCTTCTTCAGACAACTGCTTATAAAATAAAACATCTTTATATATCATTAAGAACATAGAATAAATATTAATCAAACAATCATAGACATTATTTAACCTGCCTCCTCTTTAAAGCAGGTTTTAAAGGGATAGAGTTGTTTAGCCCAGGTGAGCTATCAGCTGCTAGCTCTATAATCCATTGCAATTCAGTGCATTCTGTAATATTCACAACATTGCCCCCTCTTTTATTCATTTTGATAATATGTAGCACCAAAAAGGAGAAAACATGGTCAGAAAAAAGTGCAACATGCTGATAAAGAGCATTATGTTCATCCTTTAACCTGATAGAAGATAAATGATTTAACATTCTAGTCTTTAGTTTGCAGTTTGTCTTGCCCACATAAAAACTGGGGCAAGACTTACACTGTGCCAAATAAATCACATTTTCAGTGTGACAATCCACATAAAACTCAAAAGTATACCTTCTACTGGTGTTAGGATGTATAAAATAATTTTGACTGCTTATATAAGCACATGCTTTGCAGTGCTTGCACGGAAAAGTACCTAACTTATCAGAAACCAATGTGTTGTTGTTCTTGCTTTTCATACCTGGCTCATGACAGAGTAAATCTTTTAAATTACTGTTGCGTTTAAAGGTAAATCTGGGGTTCAGCATCTAATTTGTCTCTCAGGCTCTCATCACTCCTAAGAATTTTCCAATTTTGCCTAATAATATTATAAATACCATATATATTATTACTATAGCACAACATAATCCTGGGCTTACTTCCATAGTTAGAACGTTTCTTGGCCATATTTGCTGCTGAACCACCATTGTCAGAGGACCAAGGTATGGACCTATCATTCCTACAGCGTAGAACTATATCCTTCCCTTTTTCTATCCAATGTTGGCAATAACCCCTATCAGACAAATGTCCATGTAGCACATCCAATTAAAAAAAAAATCAGTATCCATACATAACCGGGATACTCTATGCCTTGTCCCAATACTATATTCTGAATTGGATGTGCTACACGGACATTTGTCTGATAGGGGTTATTGACATTGTACGAATGATAGGTCCAGACCTTGGTTCTCTGACAATGGTGATTCAGCAGCAAATATGGCCAAGAGACGTTCTAACTATGGAAGTAAGCCCAGGATTATGTTGTGCTATAGTAATAATATATATGGTATTTGCAATATTATTAGGCAAAATTGGAAAATTCTTAGGAGTGATGAGAGCCTGAGGGACAAATTAGATGCTGAACTCCAGATTTACTTTTAAACTTAATAGTAATTTAAAAGATTTACTCTGTCATGAGCCAGGTATGAAAAGCAAGAACAACAACACATTCGTTTCTGATAGGTTAGGCACTTTTCTGTGCAATCACTGCAAAGCATGTGCTTATATAAGCAGTCAAAATTATTTTATACATCCTAACACCAGTAGAAGGTATACTTTTGAGTTTTATGCAGATTGTCACACTGAGAATGTGATTTATTTGGCACAGTGTAGGTCTTGCCCCAGTTTGTATGTGGGCAAGACAAACTGTAAACTAAAGACTAGAATTTTAAATCATTTATCTTCTATCAGGTTAAAGGATGAACGTTAATGCTTTTTATCAGCATGTTGCACTTTTTCCTGACCATGTTTTCTCCTTTTTGGTGCTACATATTATCAGAATGAATAAAAGAGGGGGCAATGTTGTGAATATTACAGAATGCACTGAATTACAATGGATTATAGAGCTAGCAGCTGATAGCTCACCTTGGCTAAACAGCTCTATCCCTTTAAAACCTGCTTTAAAGAGGAGGCGGGTTAAATAATGTCTATGATTGGTTGATTAATATTTAATCTATGTTCTTAATGATATATAAAGACATTTTATTTTATAAATAGTTGTCTGAAGAAGGGATTTTACCCGAAACTGCTAATGTCTGTTTATTAACAATAAATAATTTAACTTGTGCCTGTCTGTTTGGACTTTCTCCAATTAGTTAAGCATAGTCAAATATTCTTGAAAGACTGAGCGGTACAACTGTGTGCCATCAGCATAATACTGAAATTGTAATTCTGTCAAATGCTCTCAAATTAATAATGTCCACCGACAATATATATATATATATATATATATATATATATATATATATATATATATATATATATATATATCGCAAGAAAAAGAGGAACAAGAATGGACCTTGTGGTGCACTGCAGTCAAGCTAATAGGAGAAGGATGAATTCACCCACTGGTATCACCCTTTGGGTTCATCCAGAGGGGTGAAAGGCAAAATAATCATGAACAGCACTGGTGATACCACAATAATGTTCTTAATGGCCAAGTATGATGGAGTGGCACACTGTAGCAAATGATGAGGATAAGAAATCAAGCAGGACCAAAACAGAAGCACTGATCTTCCACAGTAAGGTAACTGTAAAAGACTCTGGTAACAGCCATCTCAGTAATATTTGTAGTTCAAAATCTGAATGGAAAGGATTACTGATATTTTTATTTCTCAGTCATGATTCCAGTTGGAGTTGCACTACTTTCTCTAAAACCTTGCTGGGAAAAGGATGGTTAGAGATGAGATAATGTTATGCAGATTGCCAGAACCTAAACTAGATGTTTGGAAGGCAAGAGTGACAAAGCTTTTACTGAGGTGTAAAGGTAACACTTCATCCTCAAGTGCGCAGCCTGGGCCTAAGGCTTCTAAGCAATCCAAGACAAATTTGGTTGGATAAGGACCACATACACAAGTAATAGTACATAATCAATCAATAATTGAGAAGAACAAACTGACAACAACCAACATGGATTCTCAGTTCCTGGGGACTGATAACACCCTGCTTAGTGAATTGTGGAATCAATAACTGATAAGAACAAATTTTGAAGGAAAACACCTGACGGCTAATTCATACCTCAGATGATCTTCTCCTTCTACTTCTTTTCCCGGTTAGGGGTCGCCACAGCAGATCACTTGTCTGCCCATGAGTGGCAGTGGAGTTTTATGGTGTTGAGTTGGTAGCCCGGCACCCAACCTTCCACAGAAGGCGCACACACACACACACACACACACACACACACACACACACACACACACACACACACACACACACACACACACACACACACACACACACGCATTCACGCCTAGGGCCAATTTAGAGCATCCAATCCACCTACAGCATGTCTTTAAAACCTTCAAATGGAGAGGCAGCATGGACTGCACATCTTATTCACCACATAGACAAGAGCAGTGACCTCCTGAGACAAATAGTCATATTTCTTCTGAGAAATCTCTGTTTGATAAATAGAAAAGTGGGAATCCAGAGCAAGCTTGTTCTCACACAGACTGGAATGGCACCAGTTATGCACTAGCCTTAATTCTGACCTCCTAAGTTTTCAGAGTTAAAAGCTGAACCATTGCTCCTGAGGAACTAAGTAGACTGAATGTTTGTAGCAACAAAATTTATTTAACAGATAACAGCTTGTTTGTAAATCTCCACAAGCTGATCTTGAATAGTGGCACTAAATTCCTGGAGAAGTTCAAGGAAAGCAGGAGTAAAAATCATAAGGTAATTGAGCCATTTCTTCTGCATTGTAAATATCTGGCATTTCAAATTGATGAACAACTAACACGCTCCACTACCTTCTCACTTCTTGCCACACTCAGCTGGAAAAGCCAAGTCTAATATATGGCTAAATTTATGAGTATGAATATCAAAGGAAATCTCCTGAGCAAAGCCAAATACCTTCATAATGCAAAGGAATTAATTTACATCAGTCCTGATATTCATTTCCCCTCATACTAATAACTGAATGAACCCAAGCCCAGAGGAGGCCAGAAAGACAGCGAACTCTTAAAACAATGCCCTTATGATATGGGTGAATGGTAAATGAGTAGGTAACCATAGATTGCTCATCCACCCAATGGGTATTTACTGGAATTTGTACAACCAGCTTTGATCATTTTTAGAGTTGGGGTGAATGATGGATGATCACAACCTCATCACCAGTCTTGTTTAGCCGTGAGTGTTGCATAATCGATAATTCTGTAAGCACCAAAGTGAATAGGCAAACCTCTGTGTAAAAGCCAGGTCTGCATTTTCAGCAACAGTCTTTTTATAAACTAACCTGGCAGTAGAACACTCAATTAATGTCTGCAGGAGATTAGGTCTCATCTGTCTGTCCAGACAGTATGAGGGATAGGTTAGTAGTTCATCGAGTGCATATGAAGTATGACATTTTACCCCATTCTGAGAATGACAATGAAAATGTTTTGACAAAGAATTGGTTCCCTGGTGCCCCCAATACAAGTAATTACCAAATCCATATTTATGTTTCTAAGTAATACTCAGAATTATACATCTACCAAAAAAACTGGACTGGGTAGCATAGTTGATAAGGAAGGATGAAGTGATGATAACTGGTCACTTGCATGGAAAAAATACACTCCATACAGTATTAAACATTGTAAAATAAAAAAAAAACACAGAACTAAGTGACATAGTGATAACAATACCCCTTTACTCAACCCTTACTAGACCAGTCATTGAATATAATGCCCCCTTTGGTATATACCTGTCCAGGCACATGCAACAACTGGAACGCCCACAGAGATACCTTACTAAAAGGATACAAGGCCTAAACAACATGTCCTACATGGACTGACTCAAAGCCCTGTCACTATACTTGGTATCCTACAGACTGCTAAGAGGTGGCATGTGTCTGGCATACAAATACAAGGCATCCTGCAGCCCAATACTGATGGAATTACTGCACATCAGCAAGTTAAATGGTATCAGTAATACTCAGTCTAGGGATCTAA
>NC_056732.1:163775784-163783284 GCF_019279795.1 Protopterus annectens | reverse complement strand
AGTAAAGGTGGATAGGCATCAGTCTGAGAAAGGGTGGGAGGAGTCTAGAGGAGAGTCTAATTAATAAACCAATGTGCAGATGAAACTAATAAGTAAAGGTGGATAGGCATCAGTCTGAGAAAGGGTGGGAGGAGTCTAGAGGAGAGTCTAATTAATAAACAAATGTGCAGATGAAACTAATGCTGATGAGGTCATAACAATGCCGAAATATGCATATCCATAGCTAGTGGGGTTTGGCTTTATTGGCCTGAAATTGTTCACTGACAATCAGAATCGCCATATAGCTGAAACACCTGATGTCCATAAGGGTCATTTGCATAAATCCCATGTGCCACTGTTACAGGAGGTGTGGGAGGTCACTCATTGGAAGTTCTAGCTTGGCTGGAGTTTTCATTTAGTTTTTTCAGATGAAACTAATAAGTAAAGGTGGATAGGCATCAGTCCGAGAAAGGATGGGAGGAGTCTAGGGGAGAGTCTAATTAATAAACAAATGTGCAGATGACACTAATAAGTAAAGGTGGATAGGCATCAGTCTGAGAAAGGGTGGGAGGAGTCTAGAGGAGAGTCTAATTAATAAACAAATGTGCAGATGACACTAATAAGTAAAGGTGGATAGGCATCAGTCTGAGAAAGGATGGGAGGAGTCTGGAGAAGAGACTAATAGATGTCACCTGAGGTAAAGTGAAGGAAAAGATAAGATACTACATTCAGGCTATAATAACTCGTTTAAGATATGAATATTAGAGAACAGAAATCATGATACAGAAGTGGAAAAGGGTTTAAGAGTTTTGAAGACTGTCGCATCAATTAATCAATGCAATGAGAAAAGTCAGTGCAGTAAATAATTTAAAAAAAATGATTCCAGGAACAGGGCTTTAATTATTGTGACGGAAAGCAGGGATAGACAGGTTGAATCCTGTATCACTGTTACCAAAGTGTCGAGGAGACATACTGTTCTATGTAACTATCCCTGTTGATATCATTATTGTTCCTGTACTTGCCTACATTTGCTTGTTGTCTGATATATATATATATATATATATATATATATATATATATATATATATATATATAAAAGGTTTCAGCTACATGGCTTCTCAATGCCCATGACATTTTTTTTAAACTTAAGTCCTTTATGGGTACATTCGGACCAATAAAGATAAATCTCATTAGCTGTAGACATGCATGTGTCAGCCATTTTTGATTTCATCAGTGCAATGTAAGGGGATTATTTAACTATATTCTTGAAACGCAGAAATTAAAATCAAGTCTATTGTTCATAAACATTAGGGTTCCCTCCAAATATCCCAAATAATATCCAAACCAAAAGATAGAAAGGACACTTAGGAGATTTATGGTATTACATAGTGAAGATTATAGTTTGGCTGGGTCTTTGTTGCAGTTTTTACTGAGTGGTTTGCCTATATGACTGTTTTACCCTTTGATAAGGCTATAGAACATTTCTGCTGCTGTGGTTTTAGATCATAGGAGTTGCAATGCAAATTAGAGTTGATTCGTATTTGTACCTTGCTAATGTCTGCTGTTATCTTGTACCTCTAGGAGTTTGTGCTTGTGCACTAGCAGTGACAGTGTGTGAGGAGCTTTCTTTTTTCTCTATGGTTGGATGACTGTGATAACTGTAAAGGAAGTATATTTAAGTAAGGACTATATGTAGTGTATGTGAAAATTTCAATGAGACATGATTCAGGGTTTTGTGCTTTCAATAAAATGTGTTTTAGATGAGTTGTGTCAGTTTTGTTTTCAGATCAAATGAAGCATTCATATATCTGTGGTGTGAGTGGATGTGTGTGGGTATGTGTGTGTATGTATAGAAACATAAAAATATAAAAAAAGTACACACGCGCACCTACATGTACATAATCTAGATAGATACATACATAGATAGAGCGATCTAAATTATACAGACAGATATAAAAGCATTCATCAGGTTAGGTTTCATTCTGTTCTGAAATTATCAGCCATCATGAGCCAGTAAAACCTGATTTCAACCTGACTCCAAACTTCAGGGCTGGGCTTTAATGTAGGTCTTCTGGGAGGGTCATACCTCACAACAATCCAGATTTTCATAGAATGCTCAGATTTTTTGGCTCATATATTTGGTCTGTTCCTTATAAAATCACTGAGGATTGAAGTCATTAAATAATGACATATGTTTGAGTTTTAGACTTCAAATTCTTCAGAAAATGTATGTTAAAACAAACACTGTTACTCTAGCAACTTTCTAAGATTATAATAGCCATATTTAAAATCTGTCCCTATTTTTGGCTTTGTTTCCCCCATTATGTCAGGCTTTGTCCAGATTTCTTGTACCAAGAGGTTGAGAAGTGTGGGGAGGGTCAAGTCCAGTTCTCCCTAGACCTCATGATCAATGAATTGGGTTTCAGTGGATTGTGTTCCATACAAACCAAAACAGTGATAGTATAGAGTACCAAACCAAAACACCAGTAAAAATCACTAAAGTACTATAGCAGTGCCAAAGGTCACTGTAATGACACCACAAGTTAAATCTGGTAAAAATATTTATTCATATGAGCGCTTTTGTCCTTATAAAACAGCGGGATTTCATCAGAATTAACTAGTCAGATTTAACTCGTAGTGTAGTTTTTACATTTTTCTTTGGCACTGCTGGAATACTTTAGTGATTTTTTTCCAAGATCTGGTATTCGATGAAACCTTGTTCAAGGTGTATATGTATGTATAACCACACAGACACACACACACACGCACACACACACACACACACACACACACACACACACACACACACACACACACACACACACACACACACACACATACACATATACACATATATAAATACAGATAAAGAAGTTCATTTTTGTAGTACTCCCTACCCTTTATCAGCAGAAGGGGGGGGCTGTAAACAGAAATCAAGATATGGAAAATGCAACTATTTTCAGAATGAACTTAAACAGCTAGAAGTTACTGATGATAGTGTTTTGAACTTATGTGATGTTATGTTGACTAAGAAATAAAGTTGCTGAATAAGAGGTTAAGTTATGTTCCGGAATTTCATGTTTTTGAACTTAATGTATTTGAAGGCATTCAGTATTCCTGTTATTTGTTAAACCTTAAATATTGGTATGCTATACACAAAGATGGTAGTTCATCTGCAGAAGGTCTGTGTTTTAGATTTCTTAACAGATTTAACCCACATTATCACCCCACTGTTAGACTTTTTGAAAATCAGGTTCTTAAATACATACATATGGAGTAGGTATATTTTAAGGGTTTTATGAACAACCCAACTAAACTTGAGCAAGAGGCCTTACATAACCTTAGTGATAATAAAAATATAATTATTTCATCTGCTGAGAAATGAGATTCAGCAGAGGTTATGAGCTTTGAGGGCTATAAAGAAGAAGTATATAGACAATTGCATGATACAATTGGTTATATGAAAATGTATTTTGACCCTATGATTTTCTTTAATTAAAATTAAGAATTTTTTGTCTGAACAGGTGCTTGTAGGGAATATCAGATAGCCACTTATGAATGAACTAGTGGTGGAGAACTCCAGACCACAAAAGTTTTACATCATGCCTAAAGTACATAAGTCCATTAATAATCCCTCAGGCTGCCCAATTGTTTCAGGATGGGGTTATGTAACCAAACCCATCTCTACATATTTGGAGCATGTTTTGAAACCAATACTTGGTTTGGTCTGAGGCACAAACTAAAAGATACTAGTGACTTTCTAGTTTACTTGGAGATAGCTACTAGATCCTCTACTTCACTGCTTCTTACAGTGGATGTTACCACCTTTTATACCAGGGTTCCTCATCAAAAAGGACAGGAGACAGTGCACTATTGGCTAAAATAAAGCTCAACTGTAAAATGAGTTCTACAAATTTCATTTTGAGCCTCTTGGAAATGGTATTGAACATGAATGCCTTTTACTTTGATGGTGAATGCTACATACAAAAAAAAGGATACTGCCATGGATGCAAACTTTGCAGCAGTCTATGCAGACCTTTTTGTGGGTTATTTTGAGCTTCTTTACATATATATGATCATATGCGGTTGTGGTGCTGTGGTAGCGTTGTCACCTCACAGTAAGACGTTGTCCTGTTCAATTCTCAGCTAGAGCGTCTTCTGTGTGCAGACATGCGTGAATGGGCGTACCTTCACTGAAGGTTGTGTGTCAGGGCCGGCAACTCGGCACGTAAAAATCTACTGCCAATCATTAGCGGACCGGAGTTCCGCTGTGGCGACCCTTAACCTGGAAAAGCCAAAAGACACAACAACAACATATATACGATCATAAGCTTAACATGCATATTAATAAAATACATACCTAAAAGATGGATTTGGATGACTGAGTGATGTGGGGTGGTGACATCACAGAGTTAGAGACATTTAAAGACTTTTTAAATCAGAATAAATGGAATATCTATTTTGTCATGAAATATAGTACTTGCAGTATTCAGTTTTTAGATATAATGGTTAATAAGACAGATCGTGAGACTGTAATGACTACACTATTTTGAAAACCATTTTCTAAAAATATATTTTGGCATACTAGTAAGTGCCACCCAAAGCACATCAAAGGCAACCCTCATTAAGTCCCAGTAGTTGAGACTCAGGAGAATCTGCAACTCTGAGGAAGAGTCTGATCAGATTGTAAAACTGGTGAACAGCCAATTGGCTGAACAGGGAAATAATAAACATGTCCTTAATGCTTCGAAGTCAGTACTAACAGGAACATCTAGGCATAATCTTATACACGGTAACAGGGAGAAATGTGACACCAGTGATTTTAATTTTCTAACATAAAATATGGTAGCATTTTTTCTGAGATCACAAATGTTATTTGCACATTCTGAAAGAGGACAATTTTTTTGGTAATTATGTACCCGATACATGCAGGTTTATTAAGGGCTGTACAGCTGGCCAATTTTTTACTTTGTATAGGGAACCAACAATAAAACCAGTGATGGTGAATGCAGATTTATTCAGGGGATGTTACCCAAGTCATAACTGTTAACATTGTAATAGAGTATGTAAAACAAAATATTTTACATCTATTAATCATTCTAAAATCAAACATCGTATCACTTGCACAATCATATGGGTGATTTACAATACATGGTTGTTTGCTCCAGAAGTACACTCTATGTGGGTTAGACAAGAAGACAATGGAAAAACAGAATTTCATTACATGTAAGTGACATTATCTGTAAAAGAGAAAGGAGCCCATTGTACAAACATTTATTGAAACATAATACATCTGTCTTTACCTTCATTAGTGTTGATAAGTTAATTATTTGGGATCTACTGAAAAAAGTGATTGACACAACCTTTTATCCAGGAAGTCATTGGATTGTGGAGTGAAAATAACCACAGTTACTCACAGCAGATAGAACGTAAAAATAATAAAAATGTTATTGAGATGTTAGTGCTTTCACAGTTTAACTAACCTGATGAAGTGGTTAGTTAAACCCTGAAAGCGCTAACATCTCAATAAACCTTTTATTATTTTTACGTACTACCTGCTGTGAGTACCTGAGGTTATTTTCGCTCCATTTACTTATTTGTATCTATACTGGTTATGCTGCAAGTCTGAGCTGTCTTTATTTATATTTAGTCATTGGATTGTGACTTTAGGTGTTCTTTATTCCCCAGGTTTAAATGAGCATATTTGAGTACTTGTTTATGGAATAAAATTATTATTTTTATAAGAGGGATGTTTGTGTCAGGTATATTTGTTATTTTCTCATTCTTTTATATTTTTTTTCATTTAGTACACATATTAGTTTAATGGATTATTGCCTTGTACTATTGATTTTAACCACACAATGGCAGTAAGGGTATTTTAACTACTGTGTATTTTTATCTGGTTGCAAAAGAAAAGCTTTGTTTTGCAAAGGACACTGTTTATTTAGTCATCGCCTACTCTGGAATATGTTGTTAGGACTTCTTAAAGCATGGGGAGTTGTATCCATTGATTTAGTCTAGTATTTATGATAATGGAATTATTTGTTATTGAATTGCTCAAAACACTGCAAATCCACCCCCACTCCCAATTAACAATTGCCCCAAGTTCAGCTTCCACCCAGAACCAACCAAATCCATTGAAAAACTACTACGCAAGCTCAAACCAACATCTCTAGCCGCAGATAAATTACCCGCTGAATACCTCCACCTGGCTGCAGAAGCCATATCATATCTTGTCTCCATCCTAATTAACAGGAAAATATCACATATCATCCCTATACATAAAGGGGAACCTCCCTGGTACTCAATAACTACCGCCCTATAGCCATACTACCCCCTTTTTTAAAACTTTAGAGAGGGTAATACACAAGCAACTTATGAAATATCTCCTAGCAAATCTAATAGCAACACAACAACATGGCTTTAGACCCTTCCAAAGCACCTCCACCGCACTAACAGAATTCACCAACATTGTCAATACTCACAGAAACAATGGACTCCTTGTATCTGACACCTTTCTTGACTTGTCCAAAGCATTCGATATGGTTAACCACAATAAACTCCTTCTTTCGCTAGCAACTCTAAACCTTACCACCCCTGCCATCTCCTGGTTCAAAAACTACCTATTGGGAAGGAAACAAGCTGTTATGTGGCAAAACCAACTCTCCCCTCCCTACCAGTCTCCCTAGGAGTACCCCAAGGCTCCATACTGGGGCCACTTCTTTTTACCCTCTTCACCAATCAGCTCCCAAACAGTATTCCTAAAGCCTCAATAGTGCAATATGCAGATGATACCACCATAATATGGGCAGCCAAATCAATTGACATCCTTCACTCCCTAACACAAGAATACTTTTCCCTAGCAGAAACTTGGATTACAAACCAAAGGCTCATTCTGAACCCAAGTAAAACAAAGCTAGTACTCTTTAGCTCCCACAGAGCCACACCTCCCACTGATTCTTTCTTCATCTCCTCCTTTAACAAGACCACAATCACCCCCACAAATCATACCAAACTCTTAGGGGTTGAAATAGATAATCACCTTAGATTTGACCTACATATTTCTATAACCATAAAAAAAGTGCATAAAAAACTTGGCCTACTGTATCTCAATAAAAAATTCCTCACTGACCACTCCAAAACTACAATAGCAAGGACTCACCTACTATCCACCCTACTTTATGCCTCCCCCGTGTTTACAAATCTCCACAAATCCGACCTAAACAAACTTGATAGTTGTTATAATAAAATAGCCAAATTCGCTACAACCTCTCCCATCAGAACACATCACTGTGAATGCCTAAAAAACTCAATTGGCTAGAACTATCACTACTACTTCAACTCAATCAACTATTACTATCCCACAAAATAATACATAACTCTGAAAACACCCCAGCCCTAGAAAATCTTTTGCAACCCTATACAACCGCCAGGCCCTTGAGATCTAACACACAAAACCTCCTCAAAGTAACCAAATATAACAATGAAGCTGATAAGTCTGTCTACAGCCACTGTATAGCA
>NC_056732.1:163423284-163440784 GCF_019279795.1 Protopterus annectens | reverse complement strand
TAGTTCAGGTGTAAGATTGTTAGTATAAAGTGATTCAAAGAAACACTGCCACAAAATATGACGTATGGGACATAAGAGCAAAAAATAATAATAATAATATCCTGGTCATGCCACAAACATTAGTAAACCAGTGTAGGCTGTACAGTTGACAAAATACATTCCCATGAGTGAGATTTGTACCATCTACTACCCATATTGCAGCTGATGCTTAAGTCAAGTAAATTTTGTACTTTTCTAAACACTACAACTATTAATGCAGATGAAGTTCGAAATAAGCTTTTGCTAACAAACTCACCACTCTTTAAGGTCCATAAAATCATCCAAAGCAAATTTTGAGAGAAAAATAGCTAAAGACTCAAAAGACAATCATAAGGCCTTCTTTAGCTATGTTAGAAACCTGGGAGGAACCTCCCAGATATGCTCAGAACTAGTTCAAAATGATGTGAAGATTACTGATCCTACAGACATTGCCAACATACTGGCTGACAGGTTCAGTGCAAACTTCTCCCCTCCCCAAAAGGAGAGATATCTATACCAAGCGATTGCAGCCCCCAAACATCTCCAACGCCCAAGTGAGAACTGCTCTCTCCAAAGCAAAAACACAGCATCCATGGGACCTGATGGTGTCCCCGGCTGTGTGCTCCACGAACTCAACGAGGAATTAAACCCACAGCTAGGACAGCTGTTTAATCATAGTCTTACCTCTGGATACGTACCCAGGAGTGGCGCACTGCAACTGTGGTCCCACTTCACAAAGGCGGTGCCTCCACCGACCCTGGAAATTACCGCCCATTAGCTTGACAAGCCTTATCTGCAAAGCCATGGAGAGGATCATAATGGACCTCATAAATAAAGACATAGGGAATTTGCAGACTTTGGATCCATCCCAGTTTGGCTTTGTCAAAGGCAGATCATGCCTTCTAAACTTGGTTGACTTTTGAAACAGTCACCAAAGCCATTGATGAGGAAAGGCAGTCCATACAGCCTACCTCGATCTGGCGAAGGCCTTCGATACAATACCCCACTCGGGTATCATTGAAAAACTCATCAGCTTAAATGTTAACCCATACATCACAAGATGGGTTGCAAACTGGCTGAGTGACAGAACCCACAGGGTCAGAGTTGCTGGCGCCATGTCAGACTCAAAGCCTGTCACAAGTGGTGTACCACAGGGCTCAGTCCTGGGCCCACTCTTGTTTGGCATCTACTTTTCCGAAGTACAAGCAAACACAGGAGGGTTATGGCTGACAAAGTTTGCAGATGACTGCAAACTGGCCATAGTAGAAAACACATCTGACACAGATATCCTTCAGAAGGGTCTCACAGAAACGGATAACTGGTGCCAGAGCCATGGCCTAAAGTTAAATGCCAAAAAATGCATAGTCATACCCTTCGGGAAAAACAAGGTTACCCCTAGCTACCAAATAGGTGGCAATCCACTGAGCATAGAAGAAGTTATCAGGGACCTGGGGACCCAGGTTGATAGTAGTCTGTCATTCGACACCCATGTAGCTAAAGTAGTTAGGAAGACCTTCTACATTGCCCACCTTATCATGAAGGGATTCTCATCTAGATCAAGGGAGGTCATAGTCTCCCTATACTCATCACTCATCAGACCAATGATTGAGTACAATGCCCCATTCGGAATGTATCTGACCTGACACTTGCAGCAGCTGGAGAGGCCACAAAAGTTCCTCACCAAAAGGATAAAGGGTCTCAAACATCTGTCCTATGCTGCCCGACTGAAAGAACTCCAGCTCTATTCAGTCGCACCGCTTGCTCAGAGGTGACCTTTGCCTAACATACAAGGCCATGTCAAACCCAGATTTGATGAATATGCTTCACCTCAAAAATCTAGATCCGTCAGAGCCACAAGGCGGAGACTTAAACCTCGACACGGCTATTAATAGGACGCGCTGGAGGGATAGATTCATCACCCAAAGACTCCCTATGCTGTGGAATAAAATCCCGGTATATGTGAGGCAGAGCACCTCGCTGGCCTTGTTCAAGAGAAATCTTGACCAATGGATGGGAGATCGCAGATATACCCCAGGGATTACCTCAGTGTCACTGCTCAACAGAGGCACAGCAAAATAATGGGTATAGTTCCCCATACTAAAGGGGTGGCGTAAGCCACAAAACTATGGGCTAGGCTTGTAAATGCCCTCGGGCAGATAGCCTAGTATGAACCTATGAACCTATGAACCTATCCAAGTTTTCTATAGTAAGGGTTGCTGGCCCAGCTGAAGTAAATGCCTTTTTACAAATGGGGACATGCTGCACCAGCATTTTTTGCATGGTAAACTCACAGTGGCTTCTGATGCCATTGAAGCCATTGCATCATCTATAGTGACACACAGGGTGTCTCTAGCCTCCATTACTTTTACTCACAAATGAGCTGAAACTACATAATGCTTCACATCTGATGGTTTGAGTAAGTGCCAATGACTTATGGACCTGTTCAAAGTTTGTCTGGACAGAGAGGGCATTATCACAATCATCCCTTTACACTTCTCAGTTAACTTTAACCAACATGCCCAGTATTTTTTTTCTGCAGACACTTTCTCTAAAGTGTACAAGTAACTATATACATGTAACATCTGTTTTCTATGCTGGGATTCACCAGAGTATCCCTCCCGTGACATCTGGAGTGAGATGTGAGTTTTACTTCCATTCCCATTCCTATTCTCCAGTCACCTTCCAATGGTGTAATGCAGATCTATACTGCCATCTATAAGCTTTGTCTTCATACAGTTATTTATTATTTATTTAGTGACATTTGTTGACTGGGAAAGTCCACTGGGTTATCAAAACTCATTTTCAGTGGAAGCCCGGAGAGGAAAGCTCCAACATACCAAAATACAAACATGTTAATACAGTGAGTTAACAGAAAAATTGTTAAAACAGGCAAAATAAAAACTAAAATAATACAAACTATAAAGAGTATTACATAAAGGCATTTTAGACAATAAGTAAGACATTTACAGAAGAAAATAGATACATTTTAACATATTTACAATTTCCAGATAGTATAATATTGTACATGCAAATTATTTACAGTTGAAAATATAATATAAAACAGGCTACATGAAAACAGGAAAAAAGTAAGGGAAATTATAAATTAAGAAGGCAGTAAAGATTACAAATATATTGTCAGGAATATAAGTTAGAGCAGAAATCACATTAATCACTAGATTTATGGTGGGTTAGCCCAGAGGTGACAGGAACAATTGTGTTTGTTGAGAAGGTAGAATTTAAATGCCAGTTTGAAACATTTTAAAGAGTCAAGTCATGTGATTGAAAGAGGCAGAGAATTCCATATTTTATTTATGGAAAAGGAATAAAGGCTATGACCAGCCTGTTTGATTGGTTTAGAAATGTTTAAGAGCTGTTTATTTGTAGAACGAAGATTCCTAGTTGGAGTGTAAGTGTGTAAGATTGCCTGGAATGATGGACAACTGCTGTGGATATATATAAGTCTGTGAGCAAGAGTTAATCGAGTGTAGTGGAGATAATTGGAAAAGTCAAGCCAATTATTTAGCAATTACAAGGCTGTGATGTATACGACTGGGCATGCCAGTGGCAAACTTTGCACTTTTATAGTAACAAGCTTGGAGTTTATTTATATGAGAAGTACAAAGGTTTGTAAAAATAGGGCTTCCATAAAGAAGAGTAGGGAGAAGTAGACTGTTAGCTAGTTTAGTTTTAGTATGCTTGTCTATATAGTGCTGGTGCCTATAGAGTTTACCAAGTTTGAAATGTGTTTTTTTATTGTTGTATTTATATGTTGTTCAAATGTGAGTTTGTCATCTATAGTTATGCCTAGTAGTTTGGCTGAGTTCACTAGTTCTATTTCTGTTTTATCTTTGGCAAAAATTTAAAAATCCAGAGTTGGTATTTTTGAGGAAAATAATAGCAATTTAGTTTTTTGGGGGGTTTAACAAATGTTGGGCATCATCTAGCCAGGCTTCTATGGCTGAAAAGACTTTTTGATTAGATTGTAAGCGATCTTGAAAGTTAGGAGAAGTAGTAATAAGAGTTGAATCATCAGCATATTGGATAAGTGTACTGTCTTGTGCAGCTATATCGAGATTATTAAAACAAATATTAAAAATGAGAGGACCTAACATAGATCCTTGAGGAACTCCAGTATTGTTAATTAAATAGTCAGAATGTTCATTTTGCTATTTGACAGATTGTTCCCTATTATTTAAATAACTGTCAAACCAGGTTAAGGTGTGAGTTGAGCAGCCTATATTTTCTAGTTGATGTAGAAGTTTGAGATGTGAAACTGTGTCGAAAGTTTTGGAGAGAGCTAATAAAATAGCTGATGTTGGCAGACTATCATCCAGAGCCTTAAACACAGTGTAAGTGAATGAAAGTAAGGCTGTAATGGTGCTGTGAGCTGGGCAAAAGCCATGTTGTGTGGATGTGAGTATATTGCTATCACATAGATGTTTTAATAGTTGAATATGAATACACTTTTCTAGGATTTTGGATAGTGGTGAAAGGATGGAGATGGGCCAATAGTTGGAGAGATCATTGGTGCTACCTCCTTTGTGTAATGGTGTAATTATAGATTTTTTTCCATATGAGAGGAACACTGCTTTTGTGGTAGAATGGTTAATAAGGATACTAATAGGAAATGCGAAAGCAGTTGCAGTGAGTTTTACGTATTCAGATGGAAGGCCATCAGCAGAGGGTGAGAAAGATCGGAGTTTAGAGTTTTAGTACAAGAGCAGTTGATATAGAGTGTAAGTTAACTGGAGGAATAGATGGAACAGCAAGAGGGTAGTCTTTAGAGTGGAGGTTCTGTGAATTCTGTCTGTTATGAGAATGATTTTTGATAGCAGTGGATATATTAGTGTCACTATAAATCTGGAAATGATTCATTGATCAGTGTTTGTATAGTTAATAAAGTGTATGTTAAACATTTGGGCAATCTCATATGGACCTTTGTGTGGTGATGGGGAAGGGTTGTGTGGTGTTCCTGGGGTTAATAGTGATGAGACTAACTTCCAGAAAATTTGGGGGTTGTTATTGTGTGTTGAAAGTTGAGCAGTGAAGTAGTTTTTTTGCTGTCTTTTATAACTGATTTTTTGGCTTTGTTACGGAGTTCTTTATAATGGAGTTCATTTTGCCGGTAATGTTTTTCTGCCATTCCCTCCAGGATTTATCTAGTTATTGCTCTTTAGTTTGTTTTGTAAGCCATGGGGCATGGTCATGCTTAATTCTTTTGGTACAGATGGGGGTAAGACTATTAAGGGTTTTGAGAAAAGCTTTGTTAAAATAGGTAACAGCTTCATCCAGAGATAATGTTTTTAAAGGGGTCCAATTATAAGATTTTAAAATATGTATAAAAGTATTTAGGTTAAATTGGGGAATGTTTCTAGATGTTTTATATGTATGTGTTCTAGGTATGTGGGTTTGGATTCTAAGGGTATGGACTGGAAGGTGATCACTTAAGGTATTTGGGAGGGTATAGGTGTTTGAATATTTATGAGGATCAGAAACTAGAATCCAGTCAAGAGTGGTCTCGGTTTGATTGTTAATTATAGCTGTTGGGCCTGTAGTAAGTTGTGTGTATCTGTGTAGGCTTATGCTCAAAGTGGGGGAATTGGAGAAGAAATTGTTCCAATTTATGTTTTTGTCCCCAAGAATAATTGTTTCATTGGCTATATTATAATTGGACCAAGAGAGTAAGTCTTCCAGGCTAGGTATGTTTTGTCCTGGTAGAATATATAGTGAAATAATGCATAGTTGTTTCCTAGAGTTTAGATGTAGATAAGATACTAACAGTTCTGTGTTAGCAAAGATAGGTACTGGTTTGGAGTATTGTGTAATGGTTAGCGACTCCCGGTAGATTAAAGCTACACTTCTACCTTTTTTATGGAGTATGTCCTTTCTAATAATGTTATAACCATTAGGGACAATTTCTTTATCAGCTATGTGAGGTTTTAACCAGGTTTCAGTAACTGCTATGATATCAGGGTTGTATAAAAAAAGCCAGGCATGGAACTCTGTGACCTTGTTACAAATACTTCATACATTAATAGTTATGATGGATAGATTATGTGTGTTGGATGCTGAATTAGTGAGACAAGTGTTAGTAGGACCAGGATTGGGATGTACATCATCGCATAGGAAAAGCTCGAGGATAGAGTTTAATAGGTTGTAAAGACTGTGAGTCTAACTATAAGAATTGTTTATGGAAAATCGAGAGAGTTTGAGTTTACTTGGACAAATGGAGGGCTTTGATGTAGTTTGGAAGCCATAGTCATAATTAAATAAGAATGATGAGGTGTCACAGTAGCTATTTCTGCTATTTACTATTGGTATAGTTGAGGTGGGAGAGTTAGAGGTAGCATCATAAAGTAAACTATGAGGGGAAGTCATTAGTAATAATATAAGTAGAGAGGTGGTAAGAAGTGTGAGGTACATTTTGAGTTGCATTATGTATAGCAAAAAGTGAGTTAAAGGGATATATTAAAGAGTGTAAGTTAGTACAATAGAAGCAGTAAAAGAAGAGCAAGTAAGCAGAATAGCGAAGAAGGAGAAAGGGAGGAGCCAAGTATGGAATGGGAATACAGGAAGGGTATTGGACATTGGAGGAAAGGGGGGACTAGTATAAGTATAAATGTAATGAAAGTGGGGGTGTGTGGGAATGGGGGTAGAGTAGGGGAGCAAAGTGAGCCCGAGCGGAGCAAGGGTGAACAGAGCTGGGCAGAACCTTGCTGTAATACAAAAGGTGAAGTCAAAGAAAAATAAAAAAATAAAAATTTCCAAGGCAGAACAGGAGGCTTCTGAACAAAACGGAAGATAATTTACACTGTATTAAAAGGTTAAAAACCAAATAATTCAGAGGATAGCTTTAATTATTAGACTATGGAGTATATCTGCGGAATTTGAAAAATCAAAAAGTGAGTAATGACTTGCTACTGAAAATACAGACAGTAGGCTACTCGGGATTACTGGGGATGGGAAATCAAGCGGGGACAGAAAGGATGAAAACACTGTTTGACCAGGCTGTAAGCTAGGACTTTAACAAATAAAATGGTTATCTTTAATATAAATAACATACACTGCTGGGCAGTCTTGGTTTGTCAATGTAATATTGTTTCCTAATAACAAAATTACAGATGCAGAAAAAAAATCTTGGCTTTTCAGAGTGCTTATTCACTTAACAGGTGTTGAGAGGGAAAACAGCTGGGTAATCTTGGTTTTCAATTAAGTGTTTCTAGGAGTGTTTACCAATCACAAAACAATGGCAATGGCAATAACAGTCATTTCAGTGAGTTTGATAAGTTAGCACATAAAGATCAGGAACTGGAAAAAACAGAGAATGGCATTAATGTGCAACTCTTGAGATGCTAATTGTTTTTAAGTAAACACTAGTTCAAAAGATAACATAAAAGCATCTACCCTACAGGAACTTTAAAAAAAATAACCTTTCTAAGTCATACATTAACAGCACACACCTGCATGCAAACTTCCACATAGGAACTAGACAATAGCAAGAGTTAATAATACAGTCTTTCTGAAATCCCTAGATATTTTGCATGTCAAATTCCAGAAATGCATTAATAACTAATGAACTCAATATATACTAGAAAACAAACATTGTTAGTTTTTTTTTAAATTATTTTTCTTTACACTACATAAAGATAATGTGGATAGGCCTTTTGCCTAAGTAGTGTATTCATCATGGTGGTCTATGACAATAATTCTTCCTGAAAGTAAATGACAGCAAAATTCAAAAAAAGATAAACTATCTGTCTAGGAAATAACTAATTATATGCACAAACATCAAAGCAGCACATAACACATAAGATAGGCAGCCTCAATCCTAAATCAAAAAAATAAGTGCAGTTAGCAACTAACACAACTGCTACGGTAGGCTTCCAATTATATGCAAACAAGGCAAGCAGTTAGTGACATAGTGCTCAACAGTACCTAAATCATATTATCCAGACAGAAGCAGAGCATATATTGTAAAAATGCTTATATAACGTAAAAAGAGTTAAGATTCCTGCATGACAAATACAATACTTTAACTTACGCGCCTAGCTCACAGTGCTGGGTACTGGATGGATGGATGGTAAATTCAAAAATGGCTGAAATGGCCAGGTGGTACATGTAACTTTCCACTGGGCATTAGAGAGTGGGGGTGGGGGAGGGAAGTGGTACACGCAATGGTATACCAATAGAACCTTGCCTTAACACAAAAGGTAAAGTCAAAGAAAAATTTGAAAAAAAAAACACAATCTCCAAGGCAGAACAGGAGGCTTCTGAACAAAAATGGAAGGTAATTTACACTGTATTAAAAGGTTAAAACCAAATCTTTCAGAGGATAGCTTCAATTATTAGACCATGGACTATATCTAGGGAATTTGAAAAATCAAAAAGTGAGATATGACTTGCTACTGAAAATATAGACTGTAGGATGGGAGATCAAGCGGAGACAGAAAGGATGAAAACACTGTTTGACTAGGCTATGAGCTGGGACCTTAACAAATAAAATGGTTATCTTTTTAAATTTCTAGCCTCCCACCAGGACACAAGTGCTCTTCAGCAATTACATTCTGCTTGCTGGTAAGCCATTAGACCTCAGGAATTTGTTTTAAAAGTGTTCCGATTTGTAAAGTAATACTTACTTTTTTCTCTTGTCTTGGTTGGCTCTGCCCCGCTCCATTCACCCTCGCTAATGCTTGTGCTCTCTCCACTCCCCTGCCCTGCCCCCTATTCCCTCCCGACCCCACTACCTCTACATTTATAGTAATCACGGCCACACCCACAGCTCACCCTCACATCACCTCCACCAATCACAGCTCCTCAAGTCATATCACATTATACCACACCAACTTGCTCCACACAAAATACTCCCAATCACTCTCATTACCACTTGGCATTTTTTACATCACCCACACGACTTCCCCATCCACATACAGTGCAATCCTATAATTCCTATTCAGACCCCCCACCTAGAAACAACTTAAACTTTATAACCATGACTATCACACAACTAAGTCTAGTCTGTCTTCTCATAATTCTTTACAACACCACAAGTTATCACTCTAGCAATATCCCTAAACTTAGTAGCACAACACTGCATTATGCACTCTCGTATACAGACACCACACATTATAATAATATCTGCCCACAGTTATTCAAGAACTACATAATGGACCAATTCAGAACTAAACACATATCCTCTCATTCCTACTCCAAAAAAAACACAATGCTTTCTCACACTCCTCACCAAACTCCAACATCTGTATAACCATTTTAACTCCAGGCTCACCATAAGTGGGGATATCCACCACAATCCAGGCCCAAATCCATCCTGTCCAACACAAACTGCTCCAACACAAATGTTAGAACATAACACCCCCACTTTCTTCATCCCTGGGCAAATCAACAACAGCAGCAAAACCAACCATCTATTAATGCTAAATATTAATATTAGAAGTATCAGAAATAAAATAACTGAACTCCAGGCCACAATAGCACACTACTCCCCAGACATAGTTGCTTTAACAGTAACCTGGCTAAATAAAAACATAGCTAACTCAGAGGTTCTCCCTACCGGCTACAATATCATTAGACAAGACAGACCACTTTGTAAAGGGGGTGGATCTGCCTTACTGTACAAGTCCAACTTAACTGTCCGTCAGTTACCAAACTCCTACCCCTTCCCCAATAATTGGGACATACTTATCTCACAACTTCAGTTTCACCCTAAAAAGGTCATCACCACAATTGTGATCTATATTCCACCTGGCAATACACCTGCTAGCCTTGAAGACTTCTTATCCTGGTGTTCTTTCACATTCTACTGATGAAAGCCATGTGTTGAAACTGGTCTAGTGTTCAGCTTAATAAAGCTCTTTCAGTTTTCTTAACTCATTATTGGTGCTGGCGTTTTGTTTTTGCTCAGACTAGCTTGGTTGCCTTGCATCAGCTGTACTTGCTAGCTCTCCTTCTGCTCAAATCTCCATGGTTACCAGCAGCTAGTCCAAATTCCAACTAGATGTGATAAAAAAATCTAAAAGGGAATCCATCCTTGACTGGGTCCTAAGTAACAACCCCACATTGTACCCTCACACAGGCAGTCTCCCAGACACCTTAAGTGACCACAACATAATATACTTTATACGTAGTAGAACACGCATATGCAAAACCACTAACTATATATCCACTAGAAACACAAAAAAATTCTCTCCTGAGGTCCTCAACACTTTACTCTGTAACTGTTACTGGAACCCCCTAAAAACCCTCCCACTTGACCAGGCTATAGCATATTTCAACAAAACATTTCTACACACCTAGACACTGTTGCTCCATTGTGCAAAATCAAGGTTAGAACCTCTACAAACCCCTGGCTCAGTAAAGAAACCAAACAAATCCTCAAGTCCAGAGACACTGCCTGGCTTTACTATCAAAAAAACAAAGAAACACGTTTAACTAAGTACCAAGAACTGCGCAACCGTGCAAATAAATGCATTATGCTGGACAAAGAATCCTACTACACAACATTACAAACTAAATACCAACACAACCCACAAAAATTTTGGAAAAATGTAAACCACCTACTAAAATCCACCCAAAAGGCTACCCCCAAACCAATCACCCCTGACACTAAAGTTCCCATCGAAACACAATTCAACTCCCACTTTGTGAACTCAATTCTATCCTTAGTATCACAGGACAGTTCCTTCCTCACTATCCGCCCAACACAAATAACACTAATACAAGCTTTACCCTCAAAACAGTTTCCACCACTTCAATCAAAAGCATGCTCTCCAAACTAAAAACCTCATCAACAGCAGCCGACCTACTCCCTAGCTATTTCTTTTAACTCACAGCAGATGCTATTGCTATCCCAGTCTCCACTCTCATAAACAGATCAATTGTTGAAAACTATGTGCCCAAACTCTGGGAAATATCCTATGTTACTCCCATACATAAAGGCGGGACCTCCATTGAACTTAATAACTACAGACCCATTGCTTTACTCTCCCCCCTGGCCAAAATCCTAGAAAAATGCATCCATACCCAGATGATAAACTATCTCCTAGACAGCAACATCCTGTCACCTACTCAGCATGGTTTCAGACTTGCCCATAGTACCACTACAGCCCTCCTCTGCTTCACAGACACAGTAAACCATCTCAAAAGTGAAGGCCTACAAGTGTCAACTCTTTTTTTGGATATGTCCAAAGCATTTGACACAGTCTTGCACCAAATCCTGCTAAACAAACTAAACCAATATCATCTATCAAATTCTACTCTTACCTGGTTCCAAAGCTACTTAACTGACAGGTACCAAGCTGTGAAATGGGAAAATTCTCTCTCTCTCAGCTGACCATAACTATAGGAGTCCCACAGGGTTCTATCTTAGGACCATTACCATTCACAGTCTTCACAAATGACCTCCATACCTCCACACAGCATGCATTTATAATTTCAGTATGCAGATGACACTACCTTAATCTGTACTGCACAAAACATTCCCACCCTCCTGCAAACAACTCAACTAGCATTCTCTGACGTTGAAAACTACCTTACCAAAGCCCAACTTATCCTCAATCCAAAGAAAACTCAGCTTATGATTATAACCAGTTCTGACAAAAACACTAACAGTCAATTCACTATCTACTCCACAAATGCTACTCCAATTGCTCCAGTGGCACAGGCTAAACTATTGGGAATAACCATAGACCCCCACCTAAAATATGATAGTTATCTCAACTTAACTATTAAAAAAGTACATGCCAAACTGGGGTCACTCTACCGTATCAAACCATTTCTTGCCAACAACACAAGATCAGCCATTGCTCGCTCCCAACTTCTATCCACCCTACTCTATGCATCTCCCATTATGACTAATCTCAACAAAACTTAAGCAAAATGGAAGCCTGCTATAACATAACTGCCCAATTTGCTGCAAATTGCTCATATAGAACTCATCACTGTACTGCTTTGAGACAACCCCACTGGCTTGAGCTGCCCAACCTCCTAACCTACAATCAGCTCTGCCTCTGTCATTCTATCTATCTACCTCCCCAATAAGTGTCCTGCCATCAAAAACCTAGTACAGCATTACTCAGCCAAACGGCCTCTTAGATCATCAAGCAAACTGCTACTAGAAGTCACCAACAGCTACAATAGCTTTGGAGATGCACTATATAGTAGTTCAGTGGCTAAAAAAATGGAACTCTGTCCCTACTAGCATTCAAAACACATCATCCAAAGCCTCCTTTAAAGACCTCATCAGGTAACATCTCAAGCAAAGTTGGCAGTGCCATGATTGCTCCCCAGGCTAGTGAAAGCGGATAACATGTACATACTAAATCTAGAGCACTTGATAATAGTTTTCAATCTTACTCACAAACACTGGCTAATCTACAATGTATGTACTGTACCTGTGTACTATGTATGTAGTCTACCTATGTTCCAAATTTCAGCTGTACACCACAAATCTATTAATTACCTTTATTTTTAAAATTAATATTTTTTTGTTTGTTCTCTCCACTGTAACTGTTTATGTGCCGCATACCACTGTAAAAACATGTCTCTTGTAATTTGTGTGTATACTGATCATGTCTAAATAACTAAATGTGTCTGTAATTTTTCTTTGTGGAGCTTTTCTCCCTGGGCCTCTGCTGAAAAAGGGCCTTTTCAGCTCAGTCAGACACCCCCAGTTAACAAATGTAAAATAAAATAAAAGAAATAAATCTTTCAGATAAATAACATACACTGCTGGGTGATCTTGGTTTGTCAATGTAATATTGCTGGAAGTGTTTCCAATAACAAAATTACAGATGCAGAAAGAAACTTTGGCTTTTCAGAGTGCTTGTTCACTTAAGAGGTAACGAGAGGGGAAACAGCTGTGTAATCTTGGTTTTCAATGAAGTGTTGCTAGGAGTGTTTACCGATCACAAAACATATGGATGCAATGGCAATAACAGGCTTTTCAGTGAGTTTGATAAGTTAGTACATAAAGATGGGAACAATGTCTTCTTGTAATGACCTATAAATTAAGTTTTCGACAGAAAACAATGACGAGTCAGTTTAAGAACACTTGTTTGTTTGTGTCTTTCGGCTTTTCCCGGTTAGGGGTCGCCACAGCAGAACTCTGGTCTGCTAATGATTGGCAGTTGATTTTTAAGTACCGGCTTGCCAGGCCTGATGCACAACCTTCAACAAAGGTATGCCCATTCACGCATGTCTCCACGCAGAAGACGCTCTAGCTGAGAATCGAACCGGACAGCATCTTACTGGGAGGCGACAATGCTACCGCAGCACCACCACACTCAGTATTTAATATACTGTCATAGATCCATATGTTTATCTTATCTAGTTATTTATATACACTGAGAACCATATGACTTGAGTTCAGTTAGCGGACAGGCAGAGGAGGGTAAAAGAGAAGAGCTTACACCAACTCACTCATCTTGGGGCAGAAGGGTTGGTGGCTCTTGGAGGCTTGCACAGTGCTCTAGGATACAGCCTTGACACTCCTAAGCTAACAATGTTAGCCCTTGATGTCATGTCTGTGGAAGCATGCACATGTTAGATGAAAAGAGTAGGGGTCCCCTGTGGTGATATGGATGCTCATATCACCCATCAGGCAGCACTATTTAGGCCACAAGGAAGTGCCCTCTAACCTACACTCAGAATGAGGCAAGAAGCTGATATGGAGGGGGGCACTGAGTAGTTCTGTGCCCAGTAACACTGAATGGCTGCCACAGAGCTGCAGTCCACGGGGAAATCCAGGATAGCTTAAGCATGGGATGAGTGACCCCTCTCCGCCTCCTGCAGATGGCAAGCAGGTGTGGAGGTGTCAACAGAGGCACAAAACATTCTTGTGACTGCACTGCATCACAGTCCTTCTGGATAGCTATCACCTAAGTACTAGAGATACCAAGTATGGAGTAGAATGAATGGGCTCGGATATAACTGAGGAAGGCTTGATGGTCAGCAGCTGAGTGAGAAAAGGAAGACCTAAAAAAATCTATATATTTACATAAGACGAGGCTAAAGATGCCATCATGGTTATACTTTTAACATGATGATAGTACCTCCATTAGGAAATAAACGCATGTTTCAAAACAACTACAAACCAATAGCAAATATTATTCTTTGTGTCACTCTGATATATGAGTTATAAGTCCTGTTATAAGACATAAGTCATTCTAGAGACAATTAAATCAGACACAAGCATCTACAAACTTTTCATTGATACTGTGTTTTTGTTGTGGCAGGGTTCAAACACCTCTTAAGTATTCCCTTCCTCTGTCCTCTTCCTCCTCGATCCCTGTTTTATCCACTGCTCTCTTCTTTGATCCTGACTCTATACTCCTGCTGTCCTTTCTTCCAGATGTTTTTACCAGACTGGTTATCCTGATTATCCTGTTGTACCTGTTATCCCTCATCAGTTGCTTCTCCCTTTCTGATGCACACTATCCATGTAATAACCCTGCTTTCCTTTACTTCCCTGATTTCCATACTTAGGCTTCCTATACGATTCATCCCTTGCCTGCAGTCTTCCTGTGTCCAGTCTCACTCCTCTGATCTCTCTCATTAACTGATTCCTGACCTGCTCTACACTCTCCTGTTTATCCACTACCTATCCCAGCTCCCATATTTACCTGTTTTTGTTCCCATTCTCTGGCATGCCCTGTACCCTCTGCCTCCACACAATTGCCTAAACAAATTACATGCTCCACACTCTATATATATATATGTATCATCTCAATCCTACTCCTCCTCCCTGCCTTTTACAATAATCACTGTACAAACCAGATTCATAGTTTCAGTTTCATCTTTTCAATCAGTTTTTCATAGATGTGATATGCATCCTTACTTCATCCCATCATGCCCTGCAATTCATATGGGGTAATAACCATGAGGCCATGTCCTTCATTTAGAAGCACAGACTGTTCAGTGAGCACTTGTAATGCAAAGCAGTAGTCATTGGCAACTTGTAATACTAAGCAGTGGTCATTGGTGACGTGTACTACTAAGCAGTGGTCATTGGTGACTTGTAATACAAAGGTGTGGTCAGTGGTGACTTGTAATACAAATCAGTAGTCATTGGCAACTTGTAATACTAAGCAGTGGTCATTGGTGACTTGTAATACTAAGCAGTGGTCAGTGGTGACTTGTAATACAAAGGAGTGGTCAGTGGTGACTTGTAATACAAAGCAGTAGTCATTGGCAACTTGTAATACTAAGCAGTGGTCATTGGTGACTTGTAATACTAAGCAGTGGTCACTGGTGACTTGTAATACAAAGGAGTGGTCAGTGGTGACTTGTAATGCAAAGCAGTAGTCACTGGCAACTAGTCGTACTAAGCAGTGGTCATTAGTGACTTTTAATACAAAGCAGTGGTCAGTGGTGACTTGTAATACAAAGGAGTGATCATTTGTCATGGTGACTTGCAATACAAAGCAGAGGTCTTTGATCTAACTTCCAGATTACTGTTCTGTTCTGTTTGATCTGGGTTTCCTGAAATCCCTCACACACATCTCAGTCCACTTACATCAGTACAGGGTTTTTCCCTGTCTATATCGGTAGGAAATAATACCCTCTCTGGCTTCATCAGATGATACGCTGTAGTCTTCATAATGAAAGAAAAATAGCTTAAGTCATAATTTATCTCATTATTAAGCACTGAAAACAAGGCATCCAGGCAGCATGAAATAATAAGGTCAGGTCTGTACCACCAGTGCAAAACTGTATCTGTGCCAGACTTTATGCTTTATCAGTTCTAAAAGGAAAATCACTTTAAGTGAAAATAGTCAAATACTTGAAATACTTAATACAGCAGAATAAGCCCATCAGACACTTGGTTTTCTAAATGTGTTTTATTAAGCTTCAGCATTAAGTATGAATGATCCTCAGTCATACTAAGGCTTATGGTAGCATCTGTAAATGACTCATGTTTACAGTTACCACCTGCCCCTCTTTATGCAGGACAGTCCCTATACGGAGAGTTATACCTTGCGAGAAAACCAGAAAAATGACAAATGCCCTGAGATTTTGGGCAGGGGGATCCAAAATTTCCTTTAATAGTTGCATAAAACAATTATTTTGCATCTGAAATGCATAAACACATATGAAGCAGCATAAACAAGTTGAAATCTACAAGAATGAATGTTTAACTTGGCAAAAAAATCCATTTGTTTGCATTGGTTTTATGTATGACTTGTCCTACAAAATTGCATGTTTCAGTAGAAAAGGTCCCACTTTGGGCATTTGAAAAGGTGGGAGCTGTATTCATGTTGGACAGTAGTACTATACATAGGCTTTCTCTCTCACTAAAATGTTTTAATGTCATTGTGGACCAATTAACACAGTTCTCCAAGATAAATCCTGAGCAGTAAAGTTTGCAAACAAGAGACTATTTGCACCTTCTCCATTTCTTTGCAACTAATTTAGCAGAGTTTCTATTTTCAAAGCAAACATGAATTCAGTATACAATAATAAACTTCTGACATTAAAACATCAGCACTAACAAATCATTCGCCACTAAGAATACATTCCACTGATAAAAATATTATTCACTAAAGTGACATCAGAATCAACTTCAATATTTATGAACAGCCAAATGAAAGTCTCTATTCTATTTTATTTATTTATGTATTTATTTATTCTATGTCTGTATGCATGCCATCATTATTTTTGACTACGTTAGTCCCACGAGAATATGGCCTACTTTCAGCAGAGACCAGAGATAGTATATACACTGACTAGAGGGAATTTGACCAGGGCACCTCAGAAATTCCCCTCTTTTTGATAAGTGCCATGGGATATTTTACATCCACCTGAGCTACTACCAAGTCATGCAGATGGAACTTCAGTTTAACATCATATGCAACGGATAGACAGCACACTCAGGAGTGTAACATCTGCCCCCTCCCCATACTGCACTGCCAGTATTGAAAAATAAATTTATGCACTTGATATGAGAATAGACCCTGGAGTCTTCTGATATTCGAGCTTCATTGGTGTCTGCTACCTTTTGAAAATTGAAGAAGTTGGGCCATCTTAACCTTAACAACAGAAAATTATAACGATTGCTTCACAGTATATTCTCTAAGATCTTTCTTTATCACACCTAGATTCTTAAAAAATATTTGTTCTTTTGGAAACAAAATCATCTTTAAGCGACAATAAAGACTGCATTTAATCTGCACCAGAGACATTGCTATTTCAAGTGACATCCATACTGGAGCCCCCATCAAACCACAGCTAAGGATAAAAAAAAAAAAACTCCTCCGAAGTTGAGGAACCTTCAAAAAAGGGCAATGAAAACTCTTTGCTACAGTTGCTAACATGCTGTGACAAAGGGAGATACTGCCAGCTCCGCTATCTGAAATTTTGTAAATAATTATATGTCATTTGTGAATATCAACATGATTTATATAGAAGTGTGACAAAGGGAGATACTGCCAGCACAGCTTTTTGGAATTTTGTAAATGGTTATGTGTCA